>NW_026652291.1:60510359-60553592 GCF_009828535.3 Hylobates moloch | reverse complement strand
GGGGAAGGAGGAGAATAGGCATGGAAAATGGGGTGTAAAACTGCGATCCAAGTGAGCGCCACCGAGCCTTCTTACCCAAATTAAGACTCAGCCAGTTCCTTGTCTTCAAGCTCATTTCCCCACCCCAGCCTAGAGAAGTATATTCCTCAGGCGGCTGACTTCAACAGTTGCTTCTCCTATAGAAAACCAACCCCAAACCAGGGAGTCAACAGCTACTATTTGTCAATTCAGCCACAGTGACCCTCAGACCAGGTCACCAAGAGAACACTCTGGGCTCAGAGGGGCCCCTGTTGACTTGCCCTTGTCTACCTCTCTGTCAAGGGGAAGGAGCATTCTAGGAACATCTGCTGCAGGGAGACATGGCAGATCAATATAGGGAAATGTGAGGGTATCAAATCAATGGGAATTATTAATAGTAGAGAATTGCTGGCACTGCCTGTAAGACTGCCTTAGGAAGACCACGACATAACACTGCCTGCCTTTGGAGTTCCAGAGTAGGAAAAGTGTGTACTCTTACCTACCTCAAAAGTCAGGAATTTAGGAATAAGTGAGTAAGGGCTATCTAACTTTGAGTTGTTATTTTTTTAAAAAGGAGAGAGATGCCAGTATGGTGAAACTTCTTCCTGGGTGTGCTCTATGAAACATTAATCTGATGAAATGCTCCTCAAGAAAAAAAGGACCCCCCAGTCAAATTAGTTTGAGAAATACTGCATATTCCCTCTTTTAAGAGATTCACAATGTATGCTGGTATGTTAAAGGCTCTGAGCAGCTGGTTAAAAAACCCAGGTGGTTGATCATGTTTAACCCACTAATTCTCAAACTTATTTGGCCATAGAGGCCTTACTTTTTAAGTTTTATTTTTATTTATTTATTTATTTAATTTATTTTGAGGTAGGCTCTTGCTCTGTCACTCAGGCTGGAGTGCAGTGGCATGATCACAGCTCACTGCAGCCTCCAACTCTTGGACTCAAGCAATCTGCCCAACTCAGCCCTCCAAGTAGCTGAGACTACAGTTATGTACCACCACGCCCAGCTAACTTTTAATTTTAAATTTTAAATTTTATTCCCACAGAAGCAGTGTTCTGCTTTGTGGAAAGCCCTATCAAGTAACTAGGGCTGGTTCTGACCTGGAAGCTGGCAGATGGATAAGCCATCCCCACCCAGGTCAGTGGGATCCTAACAGTCCATGAACAAAGGGACAGCAGTGAGGCTGTCTTTCTAATGTAGGAGTAATACAGGAAAGTACCAAACCAGCTCATGGGGTGCGGAAATCATATCACAGACCTTATACCCTTTGCCTTCACCCCATCTTTGGAACCCTGCAGCATCTATCTTCCCCTGAAAAGTCTATTCTGTATCCCTGTAGGGGTAGGGGATGGGAGAAGGAGTTTGTGTTTTTCAAAATCTCCCCTAAGTGTTCCTGATATCTTGGATTCAGAACTTCAGTTCTAAGCCATCTCTGCTCTCTCTTCTAAAACATCCTTCACTACAGACCATTGGCATCAACCCAAAGCTTCTATTCTCATTACCTCCTTAATCCCATTCTGGTCCAGAAACTACAAATGTCTCCTGGGACATCTCCTGCTGCATCCCTAGCAACGTTCCCTGTTCCTGTCCTCACTTGGGCATCTGGAGTCCCTAAGGTCACTTAGCCTCTCTATCAGAGTCCTCAAGATGATAGGCTGTCTGAAACCTGCAGGGACACATGACTCACCTTAACTTTAAATTTTATTCCCACAGAAGCAGGTTCCACTTTGGGGAAAGCTTGTCAAGTGACCAGGAGTGGTTCTCTAGCTCCTTGAGCTTCAGAACATCTACCCTCATGATGATTGGCCTCCCCCTGCCATGATGAGCCCACCTTCCCTTGCATGGCCCTTTGTGGAGCTGAAGAACAATGGTAATAGGCGGAGACCAGCTCATTTTAATGAGAATATTACCAATTTTTTTTCACTTTCTGGGTCCTATTGTTGGTCCCATCCTACTTCATACCCACGCTCCCAGTGTACAACCCCCCAACAACTTAATAAGATGACTCTTCACAAGAAAACTCACCATACCATTTCAAAGACAGAATAGCTTTAAAATACAATTTTGATTTGCCAAAGAGATCTACATTCATATTTCCAGGTGATAAGGTCCCTTCAAACTCTGAAAGTCTATGAATGTGCCATCTGACCCCATCTCCTCCTTCCCTCTCTAAAGCCTCCTGTAGAAGTCCCAGGCTCCTGACAGCCCTATGGCACAGGAATGACAGAGCCATTTTAGAGTGTGACTCACTGTCCCACCTGCTGACTACTCCTCTAGCTGAGGAACCATAGGATAAAGGGGGACAAAGTGAAGTCATTCACCTAACCAGAGTATAGAGGCAAAACCTAAATGTTCTCAGAGGACACATTTTTTAAAGAAAGCATTTTAGGGCTGCTTTTATCATTGGATGACATCTTTGCTAAATTATCCCCTCAGTGGTCAGTGAGAGAAGCCAATACTCAGTTTGCCAGGGTTGTAGATTCCATCCTGGTTCACTTTCCCTTCTAGAGCCTGTTTTATCTCTCCAACACCCAGATACTGAGCAGTTGTCAGTAGCAGAGGCACTCCAGAGCTGCGATATAAATGATGATTATTATATTAACAAATAACATTGCCAAGCCTGGCTGGCTCCCTACAACAGTGATGGTAGAGGTGAGCTACAAGATTCAGTACTGATAAACTATATATTGTCTTCTGGAACCATCGTTCAGCCTGACAGCCACTCTCCAAGCCTCCCACCATTAGCAGCAAAGAAGCGGGAGAGACTACTTAGTGGTGGCCCTTGGGGAATGGGGAGGCTATGCAGGAGAAAAAACAAAGAAAGCCAGGAAACCTTGAGGAAGATGAAAAGTCCTCAGCATCCACCACTTCTACATCCCCCCTGCAACCCGAACCAGCCTACTCCAAACTTTCAACCTGGATATGCCCCGCACCTAGGGCCGCTGCACTAGCTGTCCTCTGTGCCTGGTATGCATGTCCCTGGATAACTGGGTGGCAAGCTCCCTGTCCTCCACCTGCTTGTTGCTCACTGAGGCCTAGCCTGACAACTCTATTTTTTTTTTTTGAGACAGAGTTTTGCTCTTGTTGCCCAGGCTGGAGTGCAATGGCACGATCTCAGCTCACTGCAACCTCCACCTCCCCGGTTCAAGCGATTCTCCTGCCTCAGCCTCCCCAGCAGCTGAGATTACAGGCATGAGCCACCATGCCTGGCTAATTTTGTATTTTTAGTAGAGACAGGGTTTCTCCATGTTGGTCAGGCTGGTCTCGAACTGCTGACCTCAGGTGATCCACCTGCCTCGGCCTCCTAAAGTGCTGGAATTACAGGCGTGAGCCACCGCGCCCGGCCCTGACCACCCTATTTAATACTGTAGCTTACCCCCAACCCAACCCCTTTACCCTCCTCTATGTTTTCCTTTTTCCAAGCACTTATTACCTTCTAACATACTATATAATTTAGCTATTATGTTTATTGTTTATTTCTATTTCTCACCTCTGGTATGTAACCTCCACAAGGGTAGGGATCTTTGCTTTACTCACTGATATATCCCAAGCACCAATAATAGTGCCTGAAATAAAGGAGGTGCTCAATAAATATTTGCTGAATGAACAAAGCTAAGTATAGAATGGTATATGTTTTGGTCAGATCCATCTGATTAATTCCATCATTAAGGCTGAGCACAGGGAGAAATGGGTCATTTCAGTGTTCTCTACCTACTGGCAAGATGGCTGGTAAACACTCTACATCCTCCTCTGTCTCCACCACGGCCTCAAGAACATGCCAATCAGGAGAACCTGGACGTTTCAGTGGGATGTTTTCTGGAACTCCAAGCACCTTCCCAACTTGCACTCAGTGGGGTTGCTTAGTCCTCCTCCACAGACTTCAGTCCCCTATTCCAGGCTATCCCAGGTTAAATACAAACTTCTAGAGCCATGGTTCTCCAACTTAAGTAAGCGTAAGAATAATTTGATAAGCTTGCTGACAATGCTTATTCCCAGACCACGTTTCACAGACTCTGATTCACTAGGGCAGAGGAAGGACCCAGAAATATGCATTCTAATAACTCTCCCCACCCACAACGTATTTGTAGTAACAAGTATTGTTTGGGAATAGGGAAGAGTGGGTCACTCCAATATAATATAGCTAGGCCAGATCCCAAGACTAGGGGTTGAAAAGGAGCCCTGGGTCCCCTCTGCCTCTACTAGGCTAAGGTCATGTCACCTGGAGATCTCCAAAGACCAACTGTATTTCCTTCAACAATAACAACAACAAGCAATGTTTACTCAGCACTTCCCTTATATCAGGTGCTATATTAACTCCTCTAACACAGCGTGTGAAATAGTGCCTATTATTACACCTATTAACTGAGGCGAGGAGAGGTTAACTAGTGAGAGTAACAGCTGAGATTCTAACTAGACAGACTGGGCTCCAGAGCCCACTCTTTTTAAAAAAATTTTACTTACTTATTTAATTGACAAATAAAAATTGTATATATTTATTGTATATAACATGTTTTAAAATATGTATACATTGTGGAATGGCTCAGTTGAGCTAATTAACATATGTATTACTTCACATACTTACCATTTTTCGTGGTAAAAATGTGGTAAAAAACATTATATCTTTCTTTGGAAATGGAGTCTTGCTCTGTTGCCCAGGCTTGAGTACAATGGCACCATCTCGGCTCACTGCAACCTCCGCCTCCCGAGTTCAAGCGATTCTCCTGCCTCAGCCTCCAAGTAGCTGGGATTACAGGCGCACACCACCACACTCGGCTAATTTTTTTGTCTTTTTAGTAGAGACAGGGTTTCACCACACTGGCCAGGCTGGTCTTGAACTCCTGACCTCAGGTAATCTGCCTGCCTCGGCCTCCCAAAGTGCTGGAATTGCAGGCGTGAGCCACCGCACCCAGCCTTGATTTTCAATAAAATATGTTGTTATAAACTATAGTCATCATTTTGTACAATAGATCTCTTGAACTTATTCCAAAAACTAAAGTCTTGATTTTACCCCTAAACCCACTCCCTTCACAGTCTTTCTTAAGTAAATGCAGAGCCCACTCTTTTAACTACATCGCAAACTCACTGACTCTGGGCCTATAGATGGCCAGTTAGTTGCTCCAAGTGACAGATCCAAGACTAGGTCTAAGTCTCCTAAATTCCAGGACAGTGCTGGGACGTCAGTCTCCCACCATAGAATCAACAGCAGAAATGAATTTTATAAAGTCAGTAGCATCCACATATCCCCTCAGGGAAATTTTAAGCTCTCTAGGTAAGTTGGTTCCCTAGTATCCTATTCTAGAAGCTCTGAACCTGGAATACTTCTAGTCTATGCGATCTCACATTTACATATTTCACTATCATTCAACATAAAACTAATGAGTACCTACTTAATGCCAGGAACTGTGCTAGGCCTGCAAAAGAGCAATGGTGAGCACAAGAAACTACAAGTAGATTACTACTGTACAGCAAAAAGTATAAGGCAAAGGGCCAGACACTGTGGCTCATGCCTGCTAATCTCAGCACTTCAGGAGACCAAGGCGGGAGGATTGCTTGAGGCCATGAGTTTAAGACCAGCCTGCGCAACATAGTAAGACCCTGTTTTTACAAAATAAAAAATAAGCCAGGCATGGTGACATGCACCTGTAGTCCTGGCTACTCAGGAGCCCGAGGCAGAAGGATCGCTTGGGCCCAGGATATCTGAGGCTGCAGTGAGCTATGACTGCACCACTGCAATCCTGCCTGAGCAAATGAGTAAGATCCTGTCTCTTAAAACAAACAAAAAAAAAAGTATAAGGCAAAGATGTGCAGAAGACAGGTCAGAAAGGGCTTTCTGTGTATGCTACATTTAGAAATTTAAATGTAATTCTGAATGCTATTAAGAGCAATTGAAGGATTTTAAGCAGGGGAGTAATGGTTAGATTGTTTTTCTTTTTTCTGTTTTTTTTTGAGACGGAGTCTTGCTCTGTCGCCCCAGGCTGGAGTGCAGTGGTGCAATCTCAGCTCACTGCAACCTCCGCCTCCTGGGTTCAAGCGATTCTCTTGCCTCAGCCTCTCGAGTAGCTGGGACTACAGGTGCACACCACCATGCCTGGCTAATTTTTATATTTTTTAGTAGACACAGGGTTTCACCATATTGGTCAGGCGGTCTTGAACTCCTGACCTTAAGTGACCCACCTGCCTCAGCCTCCCAAAGTGCTGGGATTACAGTAATGGTAGATTTATGCTTCAGATAGATTACTTTGGTGGCTAATTGAAGAACAGATTTGAATAGGAATAATACCAGAGGCAGGGGTAAGAGGAGGTTGTGGCTGGTTCAGGTTAGAGGTAATTAGAAACTAAACAAAAACATGGGTAATAGGTAACAGAAAGTAGTATTAGCTTTGCTAATACTGATGGTATATAGGGACAAGTGTAGGAAAAAACCCAAAGTGATGCTCAGACTATGTGCTTAGGTGATCAGGAAGATACTGGAACCACCAACTGGAAAGTGACTAAAAGAAGTAAATGTTGGGAGCTAAGCTATGATGACACAAAGGCATAAGAATGATACAATAGACTTTGGGGACTCGGGGGAAAGTGTGGGAGGGGTGTGAGGGATAAAAGACTACACACACAATGGGTACAGTGTACACTGCTCAGGTGATAGGTGCACCAAAATCTCAGAAATCACCACTAAGGAACTTATTCGTGTCACCAAACAGCACCTGTTCCCCAAAAACCTATTGAAATTTTTAAAAATTTAATCAAAAATTTCTGCTCTGCCAAAAAAAAAAGTGTGTGTGTTTGTGTACACATAGAGACACACACACGTATATATATCAAGAGAATGAGAACACAAGGAACAGACTGTGAGAGAATATTTGCAAATGACATATCTGATAAAGGTCTATTATCCAAAACACACAAAGAACACGTAAAACTCAATGATAAGAAAACAAACAACCCAATTTAAAAATAGGCCAAAGATATCTTACCATATAAGATACACAGATGGCAGGCTAGGCGTGGTGGCTCATGTTTGTAATCCCAGGACTACGGGAGGCTGAGGTGGGTGGATCACCTGAGGTCAAGAGTTCAAGACCAGCCTGACCAATATGGTGAAACCCTGTCTCTATTAAAAATACAAAAAATTAGCTGGGCGTGGTGGCAGGCACCTATAATCCCAGCTACTCAGGAGGCTGAGGCAGGAGAATCACTTGAACCTGGGAGGCAAAGGTTGCAGTGAGCCGAGATGGTGCCATTGCACTCCAGCCTGGGCAAAAACAGCGAACCTCCACCTCAAAAAAAAAAAAAAAAAAGATACACAGATGGCAAGTAAGTATATAAAAAGAAGTTCAAAATATATGTCATTAGAGAATTGGAAATAAAAATAACAATGAGATACTACTACATATCATTAGAATGGCTAAAAACAAAATACAGTATCAACTGCTGTTGAGGATGCAGAGTAACAGGAACGCTCATTCAATGCTGATGGGAATGAAAAGTGATACAGCCAGTTTGGAAGATGGTTCAGCAGTTTCTTTAAAAAATGAACATACTTTTTTTTTTTTTTTTTTGAGATGGAGTCTCGCTCTGGCACCCAGGCTCGAGTACAGTGGCGTGATCTTGGCTCACTGCAACCTCTGTCTCCCAGGTTCAAGCAATTCTCCTGCCTCAGCCTCCCGAGTAGCTGGGACTACAGGCACCTGCCACCATGCCCAGCCAATTTTGTATTTTTCACAGAGACGGGTTTCACTGTGTTAGGCAGGATGGCCTCGAACTCCTTACCTTGTGATCCGCCCGTCTTGGCCTCCCAAAGTGCTGAGATTACAGGCGTGAGCCACTGTGTCCCACCGAACATACTTTTACCATACAATTCAGCAACTGTGCTCCTTGGTATTTACCCAAAAAAGTTAAAAACTTACAAGCACACAAAAAACTGAAAATGGATATGTATAGAAGATTTATTCACAATTGCCAAAACTTGGAAGCAACCAAGATATACTTCAGTAAGTGACTAGATAAACAAACTGTGGTACATGGAATAGTATTTAGTGCTAAAAATAAATGAGGTATCAAGCCATAAAAAGACATGGAGGAAACTTAAATGCGTATCATTAAGTGAAAAATGCCATTCTGAAAAGGCTAGGCATACTGTATGATTCCAACCAAATGACACTCTGGAAAAGGCAGAATTATGGAGACAGTAAAAAGATCAGTGGTTGCTAGGGGTCAGTGGGATGGGAGGGATGAAGAGACAGAGCACAGAGGACTTTTAAGTCAGTTAAAGTATTCTGTATGATACTATAATGGTGAATACATATCAGTATACATTTGACAAAATACATAGACTGTACAACATGAAGAGCAAATCCTGCTGTAAACTACAGACTTTAGGTGATGATGGGTTAATATAGGTTTGTCAGTTGTAACAAAAGTACACTGTGAGGCTGGGCATGGTGGCTTACACCTGTAATCCCAGCACTTTAGGAGGCTGAGGTGGGAGGATTGTTTGAGCTCAGGAGTTCGAGACCAGCCTGGGCAATTTAGTGAAACCCCATCTCTAACGAAAAAAACAAAAAACAAACAACAACAACAACAACAAAACCCCCAAATGTACCACTGAGGCATGGGGATGTTGATAACGGGGGAGGTTGTACATGTGTGGACACAGGGGTTACAAGGGACATGGGAACTCAGTAATTTTCAGTCAATTTTTCTGTGAACCAAAAATTTCTCTAAAAAAATAAAGTTTATTTAAGAAAAAAAGAAGTAAATGTGGCGGAGAAATGATGTAGTGGCTTTAGAAATGTTAAGCTAAGGCTGGGCATGATGGCTCACACCTGTAATCCCAACATTTTGGGAGGCCGAGGTTAGAGGATTGCTTGAGGCCAGGAGTTTGAGACTAGCGTGGGCAACAGAGTGAGACGCTGTCTCTACAAAAAATTTTTAAAAAAAATTGAAAAAGAAAGAAAAGAAAAGAAAGAAAGAAAGCCAGAACAATCAGGCAAGACAAAGGAATAATAGGCATCCAAATCAGTAAAGAGGAAGTCAGACTGTCACTGTTCACTGATGATATGATTGTATACTCAGAAAACCCTAAAGACTCATCCAAAAAGCTCCTAGATCTGATAAATGAATTCAGTAAAGTTTCAGGATACAAAATCAATGTACACAAATCAGTAGTACTGCTATACACCAAGAGCGACCAAGCTGAGAATCAAATCAAGAACTCAGCCCCCTTTACAATAGCTGCAAAAAATAAAATACTTAGGAATATACCTAATCAAGGAGGTGAAAGACCTCTCCAAGGAAAACTACAAAATGCTGCTGAAAGAAATCATAGGTGACACAAACAAGTGGAAATATATCCCATGCTCATGGATGAGTAGAATCAATATTGTGAAAATGACCACACTGCCAAAAGCAATCTAAAAATTCAATGCAATTCCCATCAAAATACCATCATCAGCTGGGCACGGTGGCTCACACCCATAATCTCAGCACTTTGGGAGGCCAAGGTGGACGGATCACTTAATGCCAGGAGCTCCAGGTCAGCCTGGCCAATATGGTGAAACCCTATCTCTACTAAAAAGAAAATACAAAAATTAGCCGGGTGTGGTGGCACAGGCCTGTAATCCCAGCTACTCGAGAGGCTGAGGCATGAGAATTGCTTGAGCCTGGGAGGCAGAGGTTGCAGTGAGCCAAGATCACGCCATTGCACTCTAGCCTGGGCAACAGAGTGAAACTCCATCTCAAAAACAAAAAAAGGTCGGGCACGGTGTCTCACGCCTGTAATCCCAGCACTTTGGGAGGCCAAGGCGGGCAGATCACCTGAGGTCAGGAGTACAAGACTAGCCTGACCAACATGGTGAAACCCTGTCTCTACTAAAAATACAAAATTAGCCAGGCGTGGTGATGGGCGCCTGTAATCCCAGCTACTTGGGAGGCTGAGGCAGGAGAATCACTTGAACCCAGGAGGCGGAGGTGGCAGTGAGCTGAGATTGTGCCATTGCACTCCAGCCTGGGTGACAGAGCGAGACTCAGTCTCAACAAAAAGAAAGAAAGAAAGAAAGAAAGGAAGGAAGGAAGGAAGGAAGGAAGGAAGGAAGGAAGGAAGGAAGGAAGGAAGGAAGGAAGGAAGGAAGGAAGGAAGGAAGGAAGGAAGGAGAGAGAGACAAAACAAAAAAAATACCATAATCATTCTTCACAGAACTAGAAAAAACAATCCTAAAACTCATATGGAACCAAAAAAGAGCATCCACAGCCAAAGCAAGACTAAGCAAAGAGAACAAATCTGGAGGCATCACATTCCTGACTTCAAACTGTACAAGGCTATGGTCACCAAAACAACATGGTACTGGTACAAAAGTAGGCACATAGACCAATGGAACAGAATAGAGAACCCAGAAATAAAGCCAAATACTTATAGCCAACTGATCTTCAACAAAGCAAACAAAAACCTAAAGTTGGAAAAAGACACCCCTTTTCAACAAATGCTGCGGGGATACTTGGCAAGGCATATGTAGAAGAATGAAACCGGATCCTCATCTTTCACCTTTATAAAATTCAACTCAAGATGGATCAAACACCTAAATCTAAGACCTAAAACCATACAAATGTTAGAAGATAACATCAGAAACACTTCCAGACATTGGCTTAGGCAAACAGTTCATGACGAAGAACCCAAAAGCAAATGCAACAAAAACAAAGATAAATAGATGGGACTTAATTAAACTAAAAAAGTTCTGCACAGCAAAAGAAATAATCAGCAGAGTAAACAGACAACCCAGAGTGGGAGAAAATTTTTGCAAACTATGCATCGACAAAGAACTAATATCCAGAATCTACAAGGAACTCAAAACAAATCAACAAGAAAAAAACAAATAATCCCATTAAAAAGTGGGCTAAGGACATGAACAGATAATTCCCAAAAGAAGATATACAAATTACCAAACATATGAAAAAATGCTCAACATCACTAATTATCAGGGAAGTACAAATCGAAACCACAATGTGATACCACCTTATTCCTGCAATAATGGCCATAATTTAAAAAATCAAAATATAATAGATGTTGGCATGGATGCAGTAAAAAGGAAACACTTTTACACTGCTGGTGGGAATGTGAACTAGTACAACCACTATGGGAAACAGTGTGGAGATTCCTTAAAGAATTAAAAGTAGATCTACCATTTGATCCAGCAATCCCACTATTGGGTATCTACCCAAAGGAAAAGAAGTAATTATATGAAAAAGACACTTGCACATGCATGTTATAGCAGCACAATTCACAACTGCAAAAATAACAGAACCAGGCCAAATGCCCATCAGTCAATCAATGAGTGGACAAAGAAAATGTGGTGTATATATACCATGGAATACTACTCAGCCATAAAAAGGAACCAAATAATGGCATTTGCAGCAACCTGGATGGAGTTGGAGACCATTATTCTAAGTGAAATAACTCAGGAATGGAAAACTAAACATTGTATAGTCTCACTTATAAGTGGGAGCTAAACTATAAGGAATCAAAGATATAAGAATGATACAATGAGCCTTGGGGACTTGAGGGGAAGGGTTGCGGGGCTTGAGTGATGAAAGACTACACATTGGTTGCAGTGTACACTGCTCGGTGATGGGTGCACCAAAATCTCAGAAATCACCACTAAAGAACTTAATCATGTAACCAAACACCACCTGTTCCCCAAAAACTATTGAAATACAAAAAAATATTAAACTAAAGTTTGTTTAGATCATCCAGGTGAAAGTATCCATCAAATAATGAATACGGGAGTTAGAAGCTGAAGATAGAGACTTAGGAATTATTAGGAAATTAATGTAGTTGAAACCATGGGAGTGAATGACATGACCCAGTGAGAAAATGCTGCGTGAGAAGCAGAGAAAAGGACAGACTCTTAAAATGTCTAAGGGGTGAGAGAAGGCTCTGAAGCCAAAGAAACCAAGAAGGAACAGGGAGATACAAAGACCAATGGGAGTGTACATCACAGAAACCAAGGAAGAAGAGTTTCAAGAAGAAAAGTTCAACAGATCAAATGGTGACGTCCACTGGGTTTGGGCAAAGCCAAAGATCTTGTGGCCATGCTAATCTGTCCCATTCAGGCTACTGCCATGGAACACTGCGTAGGACTGTTTTGTTTGATGATTCCCATTTTAACACCACTGAATAAGAAAAACTATTTTATTTATTTATTTAGTTAGTTAGTTAGTTAGTTTTGAGACGGAGTCTTGCTCTGTCGCCCAGGCTGGAGTGTAGTGGCACGATCTCCACTCACTGCAAGCTCCGCCTCCCAGGTTCATGACATTCCCCTGTCTCAGCCTCCCGAGTAGCTGGGCCTACAGGCGCCCACCACCACACCCGGCTAATTTTTTGCATTTTTAGTAGAGATGGGGTTTCACCATGTTAGCCAGGATGGTCTCGATCTCCTGACCTCGTGATCCACCTGCCTCGGCCTCCCAAAGTGCTGGGATTACAGGCGTGAGCCACCGCGCCCGGCCAAGAAAAACTATTTATATTCTCATGCTGAAGCTCAGCAAAGAAGCATGCCAGGACGGCAACAGCAGTACTCCAAGGGGCCAGCTAGGCAGCATGCTGAGGACCAAGATCCACATCTGAGAAAGGAGCTCTTGTAATAAATCTGGAACCCTGGAAAATTTTTTCACTCTCTAAGGAAAAATCTCCAAAAGCCTCAGTTTCCTCACCTGTAAGATCGTTGTAAAATGCCCCAGTGATTGTAAAGATTAAATGAGCTAGTTTTCCTAAGGAAAACCCCTTATCCTGTGGTTGGCATTCAGGAGTCACCCAATAAATGCTAACACATATTCATATCCTTCTTTCTTTCATAAGTTTTAAAAACTTTTACTTTTTTTTTTTTTTTTGAGACAGAGTCTCGCTCTGTCGCCCAGGCTGGAGTGCAGTGGTGCAATCTAGGCTCACTGCAACCTCCACCTCCCGTGTTCACGCCATTCTCCTGCCTCAGCCTCCCAAGTAGCTGGGACTACAGGCACGCACCATGATGCCCGGCTAATTTTTGTATTTTTAGTAGAGACGGGGTTTCACTATGTTGGCCAGGCTGGTCTTGAACTCCTATCCTCAGGTGATCCACCCACCTAGGCCTCCCAAACTGTTGGGGATTACACGCATGAGCCAACACACCTGGCCTAGCATTAAAAACTTTAAACCTGTCTGGGCGCGGCGGCTCACGCCTGTAATCTCAGCACTTTGGGAGGCCACGGCAGGTGGATCACCTGAGGTTGGGAGTTCGAGACCAGCCTGACCAACATGGAGAAACCCCTGTCTCTACTAAAAATACAAAATTAGCCAGGCGTGGTGGCACATGCCTGTAATCCCAGCTGCTAGGAAGGGTGAGGCAGGAGAATCGCTTGAACCTGGGAGGCGGAGGTTGCGGTGAGCCGAGATCACGCCATTGTACTCCAACCCGGGCAACAAGAGTGAAACTCCGTCTCAAAAAAAATAAAAAATTAAACCTAAGATCTCAGGTGATCAAACTAGAAAGACTGCAACCTAGGAAAAAATAGTGAAACCCAACTTCAGAGAAGTTAAGTGCCTTACCAACGGCCACACAGATAATTAGCTGCAGAGCCAAGATTGGAATGCAGAGCTAAGTCTTTTGTTTGTCTATTTGTTTGTTTTTAGATGGAGTTTCGCTCTTGTTGCCTAGGCTGGAGTGCAATGGTGCAATCTCGGCTCACCGCAACCTCTGCCTCCCAGGTTCAAGCAATTCTCCTGCCTCAGCCTCCCGAGTAGCTGAGATTACAGGCATGCACCACTATGCCCGGCTAATTTTGTATTTTTAGTAGAGACGGGGTTTCTCCATGTTGAGGCTGGTCTCGAACTCCTGACCTCAGGTGATCCATCCGCTCGCCTCAGCCTCCCAAAGTGCTGGGATTACAGGCGTGAGCCACCAGGCCTGGCCCTGTTTGTTTGTTTTGAGACAGGGTCTCACTCTGTCACCCAGGCTGGTGTGCAGTGGCGAAGTCATGACTTACTGCAGCCTCAACCTCCCAGGCTCAGGGGATCCTCCCACCTCAGCTTCCTGAGTAGCTAGGACTATAGGCATGTGCTACCACACCCAGCTAATTTTTGTTATTTTTTTAAGAGATGGGGTTTTGCCATGTTGCCCAGGCTGGTCTCAAACTCCTAGGCTCAGGCAATCCACCCACCTCAGCCTCCCAAAGTGCTGGGATTACAGGTGTGAGTTACTGCACCCAGGCCAGAGCTGCTAAGTCTTAGTCCAGGGTTTTGTCATCTATAGCACATAAATGTCACAAATCTTTTTGTAAGTAAAACCTTTTTCACTAATCATTAAATTTTGCATAAATCTGAGTTTTGTTTTTTTTTTTTTTGGAGATGGAGTCTCACTCTGTTGCCCAGGCTGAGTGCAGTGGTATGATCTGAGCTCACTGCAACCTCCATCTCCTGAGTTCAATCCATTATCCTGCCTCAGCCTCCTCAGCAACTGGGATTACAGGCATGCGCCACCACGCCTGGCTAATTTTTTGTATTTTTAGTAGAGATGGGGTTTCACTATGTTGGCCAGACTGATCGCGAACTCCTGACCTCAAGTGATCCGCCCACCTCGCCTCCCAAAGTGGTGGGATTACAGATGTGAGTCGCCATAAATCTGAATTTTTAATATGGTAACCTCATTAGTAACTGGACCAATTTACAAGGAATTCACTCTAGGGAACCTGAGCCCTCTGAATCCTCTTTGCCTTCCCCAACAGGACAGTGCCTGTGACAAGCTCAGGAACAAAGGAACACAACAGTCCTATTTCCCAGATTTCTTCTTCCGAATATTATTTACTACCAGTTTTATCCTTGACCTTGAAGCTGAACCCAGCTAAACAGACTACCAAGATCCTTCCACTTGGCAGGATCCCTTTTTAGCCAGAAGGCAAGACCCAAGATGCATAATGTCCAAGGCTCACTCTAGCCATGACATTCCTCTGCTCTTGAAATGCCAGCAGAAATTGTACCATAAGGCAATGTTCAGTAGATAAGCCATCTCTAAGTATATGTAGTATGTTAGATGTTGAAAATGCCACGAAGAAAAATAAAGCAAGGAAGGGGGACAGGGGTTTGTATAGAGGGAAAGATAGGGCCATTTTAAATAGAGTGGTCACAGAGAAGGGGACATTTGAGTAAAGATCATTCTCTGAAACAAAGACAAGATCAGCTCAAAATATAACCTTTGTAGGTCTCAGTTACTTCATCGGTAAGGCAGGGATACTTCAGGACCTACCTGGACGCAGGAGACTTAATGCCTCCGAGGAAGGTGTTTTTGTGGGTAAGAGTACATTCTACTTTAAGCTTTGCTTTGGAAATTTCCTGTTCTATGTATCAACACAGAGTGGATATTACTTTCTCTTTAAAGATGAGGCAACTGAAAGGCTGACTCCCTCAAACTTACCCTGTTGGTAAGTAGCAGAGGTGAGAGTAGAACCCAGGTCTTCTGACTCATAATCCAGGGCACTTTTCTCTATAACACATGGCCTGGACTGAAGCTACAGGCAGCTCACATCTCATAAGGTGACAAGGATTTCCCAATGGCATGCATCAGACTAGATGGCATTCTGCATTTACTTCAGTATCTCCCTCCAAGGATCTTAAAGCACTGTATATAATTTTAAGAGCTAACAGAGTTTTATTTTGTCAAGTGATGCAAAACCATTTCACCAAGGCCCTCAGAAATGGCTTACTTTTCATTGTCAAACCTTAGTCAATCAACTAATATTTATCAAGGGCTTTGCTAAGTATCTAGCTCCAAGTAAGGAGCTATAGAGTACCTATTTTTTAAGAAAAGAGAGAGATATAATTATGAGTATCCCAATTCCTGCAATTAAGTTGTTTTAATAGTAGTTACTGAATCACTTAATTCTTCCTCCTTTTTAATCCCTTCAAGCTTTGCCTTGAAACTTCATCATGGGCTCTTGGGATCAGGAAAGAAGTTTTATATGTCCAATTCTTATATCCTCTTTGCACACGGGAGGTACTCAATCAACTTATAGATTATGATCCAGCTCTAGGTAAGAGAACTGGGACTTGAACCTAGGTCTTATTATTCCCAGTTAGGGTTCTTGCCACTTTACCATACCAGACTGCATGTGAAGAGTATCCCTTACCCCAGGTGTGACCCAATGATGCTATCAAGGTTTCTGCTCCAATAAACTCTCCTCAAAAGAGGGGAATGCCTCTACCATCATACCAGGTTTCCATATGACCCTGAGACTGCTAAAGTACAGCCCCAGCCCCAATACCACAGTCCTGGACCAAGGCCCCCAAATCTCTCTGCCATGTCTTATGGATCCACTCCGTTGATCTTACATAGTACTTTAAACAGACAGTCCACTCCAGAGCATACCCTATATTGTAAGGACCATTCAAAAATGCCAACTCTCTTCCAAATTATGAACTCCTCTGTGAGAGGGCTCTTGTCTTAGCCCAGCACCTAGCACAGTGCCTAATACAAAAAGCAGCACTCAGAAAGAGTTATTGCGTGCCTAGCAAATGCTACCTGTTGCAGATATCATGCTGCCCAAATTACCTATGCCTAGAGTCATTTCCTTAGAATCCTCTGTAGACAGATGTGCTACTCTTACCTAAGTTAAGGCATGACGTCACCTGAGAAGGATACCATGAGCAATCAAACTCATTAGCAGCACTTGGCTAACGTCACTATTCACTGTCTCCTAACAGAAAATAAGGCCCTGGGAACGGATGTAGGAAAAGATAAAATAGGGCAAGAAAAGCAGGTAACGGTCCAGAGCTTGAGGTACCACAGTGAAGACAGCAGCCGTGGTAGTTAGCATAGGACACGACAGTCCCCTGAAGTTAGCTCTAAAAGGAGAGTGGGTGTTGCCAATTTAATCCATCCAGGACAATCTCTGTACAGAATTTAGCAATATGGGAGCCAGTGATTCCCAAAGACACTTGCATACTTTTGCTGAGGCAAGATTCTCAGCCTTGGACCTTTCAGTTTCACATCCTCCTCCCTTCTTCCCTCTGCAAAATGCAGAAAAAATATCCCAAAGGCCAACCAGCTATTTTTCTCTCTCAGTAGCTCCTGGTTAGGAGGAAACAAGAGTTGACCAATAGGATACCAGCGCAAATCAGCCTCATCCACTTGGAAGTCCCAGCCAACCAGAGCCTGTGAGCACAGTAGGAAAAAAGGGGGAGGGGAGTGGAAGAGCTCAAAGTACATTCCTCACTGCTTAATGCCAGAGATGGATCCAAGATGACTAGTTTACTGCCAGCAAGGCCTTCTGATAAGCCAGTCAATTAAATCTCCCCAACTGAGTATTTCTTCCTATCCCGTACCTCTGTGGGGTTCCCATCCCAATTATCTCCCTATACACAAAGAAAGACAAAGAAGGATGAGGGTGCGCACATGTTGTGGGGTGGGGGCGGCGGCAGCAGCATGTTTTTGCTTTTTTTCTTTTTAAACTAAAGAATAAATGAAAGAAGCCTGTATTGTAGTGTGGTAGAAAGGAAACTGGACGAAAAGTCAAGATATCTAGATTCTGGGCCTGCCTCTGCTACTCACAAGGTCTGTGACCTCAAGCTGGCTTCTCTGAACCAGTTTCCTCATCCAAGTGAAGGTGCTGGCCCATCTGATAACCAAATGAGTACCTTCTACATACTAGGCACTTTGGGAAATGCTTTATACTTATTTCTATTTCTCATAAAAATCCTATGAAGTGGCCAGGTGCGGTACCTCACGCCTGTAATCCCAGCACTTTGGGAGGCCAAGGCAGGCAGATCACCTGAGGTCAAGGAGTTCAAGACCAGTCTGGCCACCACAGCGAAACCCTGTCTCGACTAAAAGTACAAAAATTAGCTGGGCGTGGTGATGTGCACCAGTAATCCCAGCTACTCGGGGGGCTAAGGCAGGAGAATTGCTTGAACCCGGGAGGCAGAGGTTGCAGTGAGCCAAGATTGTGCCACTGCACTCCAGCCTGGGTGACAGTAAGACTCCATCTCAAAAAAAAACAAAACAATCCTATGAAGTAGTTATTATCTTTATTTTGCAAATGAAGAAACTACGGCTCAGAGAGGGTAGGCAACTTGCCAAAAGCTATGCAGCTGGGATGTGGTTGAGTTTCAAGGTCAGTTTTTTCAGATTTCAAACCCCATTAAGCCATATGCCATTGTAAATGACCTCCGAATTCCCTCTCAGCTCTAATGCTCTGGGTTTCTGAAATGATCCCTCAATGTCAGTTTTTCTTCATTGATCTGTTCATAGCATCAAGACCTAGAAGCTAAATAGCCCAACTTGAACTTTTTATGGCCACAGTGGCAAACATTTCCAATTATTCAAGGATCCTAGATCCCTGGGGCTGGAAGAGGCCTCTTACTCCCTCCCTCCACACATTTATTCCTCCATTACTCACACAGGAGGAAAGTCAAAAAAGGCCTTCAAGAATAGAAGCCTTCCTGAATGCATCTATCCCCTTTATTTTTTCTGTAATAACTACTAAGACAACTGAAGTTGTTAAAGTAGCAAACAATATTCATTACTTCTCATTTATTTTTAGTTATTGTTTATTTGTTCCTGTGTGTAATCGAAAAGTCAGTAAGGCTTGAAGGTGACTGTACCCCTTTTCATTAGGGCAGGCCCATTTTCACTCTGCACTAGCCAATGCTGCCCTATAATCAAGAGGCCCCTTGCTGAACTGATGAGTACACACAAGCACTCTGATCCCACCCTTTAGTGGCTTCTGTTCAAAGGCAGCCTGACACACGCATTCTAAACAGATCACAAATAAGGCAAAACAATATTTACCAAACAAATAAAGTGTTAAAACAGAAAATAAGCAATGTGTTAAAGTGTTATATAATTCCTCACCCCCACCGGTGCTGATAGGTAGTTAAGAGAAATCATTTTGACTCTAAGCAGAGTTATACCTAAATCATTCCAGGCATAATAGTGACTAAAAAAGGGAAATGCAGACAGGCACAAGAATGTTCAGAAAAGACATAAAATGTAGACACTTGACTCAAAAAGAAAAAAAAAGACTATGCATCTCAGAGAACAGGTGCAGACAGAGGTCAGAAATAATAGGGGAAAAGTTACCCTAGAGTTTAATCAAAAGAGATCTGTCAATATTTGGCTTTTTCTGCAAGAGACCATCCAGTAGAAGCAATTAACATAAAGCAAATGCAGGTGAGGAGCTACCGTTTGTCCCATGCTAGCAAGGGAAATGATACTCTCATAGACTTCCACTAGCGGTGTATGAGAGTACCATTTCCCTTGCTAGCATGGTTTAGCGTTTTTGGAGGGAACTTCCATCTCCATTAACATTTAAAACTTCTCTCCAAGAATTCTACTTCTATGCATTTATGACAAAATAATTCAACATTCTTTCTAATAGTACTGCTTATTAGGGAAATAGTCACATGAACTGGAGACATTAGTTCCTTAGAATAACATTACCTTTTTTTTTTTGAGACAGAATTTTGTTCTTGTTGCCCAGGCTGGAGTGCAATGGCGCAATCTCGGCTCACCGCAACCTCCGCCTCCCAGGTTCAAACAATTCTCCTGCCTCAGCCTCCCGAGTAGCTAGGATTACAGGCATGCACCACCATGCCCGGCTAATTTTGTATTTTTAGTAGAGATAGGGTTTCTCCATATTGGTCAAGCTGGTCTGACCTCAGGTGATCTGTCCGCCTCAGCCTCCCAAAGTGCTGTAATTACAGGAATGAGCCACCACACCCGGCCAATATTATATATTCAGGTAGAAATATTTTCAACGTATATTATTAAGAGTAAAAAAGCAAGTATGGTATAACCCTCTGTACAGTGTGCTCCCAGTCATCTAAAAATAAAATAACAACTTCAAAACACTCACAAAACCATGTAATACTCTTCTACGTAAATAAACACACAGAAGGGGATCCAGAAAGATATACACTAATTTGGTAACAGTGGTTACAAGAATTTGGGGGTGAGGATGAAAGGGGTATTCTCTTATCTATATTATTAATCTCACGGTTGGGGGAAGGGAATGAGGGAGGATGAATATTAGCCTACAGTAAGAGGCATGAGTTCAGATCTTCACTCTGCCACTTACTAGTCCCATAATTACTGGCAAGCTGCTTAATCTCCCCGAAGCCTTTAGAATTACCTAGCTGGCTCATGGGGTGCTATGAAGTTTAAGTGAGAATGTATACAGCACTTTCCACAGGGCTCACCACAAATAAGCACTCAATAGATGGTAGCCATTATTTGTATTATTATTAATAATAAATTCAGTATAAAAAACTGGATCCCTGAGATCATTTCAAAGAGAATCTTTATGACACTTGATTATGGCTTATTATTTACATTAACCATCACTCTTTAAAATTATGAATTCTGTGAGTTTCAGTCATTAAATTTTAGAGCTGGAAAGGATCCTACAAGTTCATCTAACCTAGTGGTTCCCAAATTTGGCTACACAGTAGAATTAGCTAGAAAGCTTTGGGAGTGGGGGGATATTCCAATGCTTCATTTCAGACTGAATTAGAACTCCTGGGAGGTAGGATCAAAATAATCTCTATTTTGTTGTACAGATCTTCAATATCTTCACATGTACTCATACATGAATAGAACACCTTTACGGAGGGGAAACAAGGGGCAAAAGTGGAAGAAAATTTCATTGCATTCCCTTTTATAGTGTTTAAATTTTTTACCTATTCGAAAAATAAGTCTTCAAAAAATTTAAATAATAATAAGCTTTCCCAGGTGAATCTAACACAATCTACAGACTAGAATGAGGGTCTTTATGCTTTGTGCCAGAAATTCCTCTTCAGAAAACTAGAGATTTATGTATAAAGATGTGAATGTCATCGTAAAAGGAAGAAAACCTAACTAAACAACAAAAACCTGGAAACATTCTAAATGTCTAACAAATAAGAAATGGTTTTACAAATTTTGGTATATCCATGATGGACTATTACATGTTCATTAAGCATGTTTTTGTTTTTGTTTTTAGACAGGATCTTGCTCTATAGCCCAGGCTGGAGTGCAGTGGTGCAATCATGGCTCACTGCAGCCTTGACCTCCTGGGCTTAAGCGATCCTCCCACCTCAGCCTCCCAAGTACCTGGGACTAGAGGCACAAGCCACCATGCCTGGCTAATTTTTTGTATTTTTTTTTTGTAGGAATGGGGTCTCCCTATGTTGCCAGGCTGGTATTGAACTCCTGGGCTCAAGCAATCCTCCTGCCTCAGCCTCCCAAAGTGCTGGGATTACAGGTGTGAGCCACCGTGCTAACCCAAGTATGTTTTTAATATGATTTTTTAATCGTATAGGAAAAGATGACACAATGTTAAGGAACAAAACAATATAAATGTGTATAAATTGCCTAATCATAATTTTGGAGTAGGAAGATGGGGGGAAATATCTATGAAAAAGTGAAAGGAACTATAGTACATACAAACATAGGCCTGTGCCCTTTTCTCTTCACTCTCCACTGCCTTTCTTCAAGCCTGCCCCTATTTAGGAACTGCTCCTATTTAGCCACCCAGGCTGGCTTCAACTCCCATTTAGGAACCTAAGCAATTTATCTTATTCAGTTACCTTTCTTGTTCATCACATAATTATATCTTACTCACCATCATACCTTTTGCAACTTTTAAAAAATAAGAGCTCCCTTCAGAGGACAAATACTTGCCACAACTAGGAATGTCACAGACTCTAAAGCAATGATTCCACCTTGATAAACGGTTATATATTAATCAACAAATTTACTGAATAGCTGCTAACATGTAAGACTTTAGGCTAGTGCATTTGGACCTCACTCTAAAGCCCTGTGTTTCTTCCATCAAAAAAGCCCCCATCTCTGGGGACAGATAAGACACATATATGTAAGAATGAATAAGTAACAATATATAAAAAAGGAGAACAGGCAACAAGTGCTACAGGAGTTCCTATTTGTATGTTCATATGTATATGCAGAACGAGTTACTGCACTTTGTTGTTTTTTTTTTTTTTTTTGAGATGGAGTCTTGCTCCGTTGCCCAGGCTGGAGTGCAGTGGCGCAATCTTGGCTTACTGCAACCTCTGCCTCCTGGGTTCGTGCCATTCTCCTGCCTCAGCCTCCTGAGTAGCTGGGACTACAGGCGCCCGCCACTACGCCTGGCTAATTTTTTGTAGTTTTAGTAGAGATGGGGTTTCACCATGTTAGCCAGGATGGTCTCGATCTCCTGACCTCATGATCCACCTGCCTCGGCCTCCCGAAGTGCTGGGATTACAGGCGTGAGCCACCGCGCCCGGCACTTTGTTGAGTTTTTTAAGGCAGGGACTCACTCTGTCACCCAGGCTGGAGTACAGTGGCATGAACCACAGCTCACTGCAGCCTCGAACCTCCTGAGCTCAAGTGATCCTCCAACCTCAGCCTCACAAGTAGCTAAGATCATGGGTGCATGCCACTATACCTGGCTAATTTTTTTTTTTTTACAGAGATAGGGTCTCCCTATGTTGCCCAGGCTGGTCTCAAACTCCTAAGCTCAAGCAATCCTCACACCCCAGCCTCCCAAAAGTGTTGAAATTACAGGTGTAAGCCACCATGCCCGGCCAAGTTACCGCACTTCACTGTGTACATCCTTTCCCCACCCCACTAAACTGGAGTATATAAACCCCTCAGATATAGCAGTTCTACCTCATTCCTTATTTTTGTATCTAACCCTAATGCTTATTGTGTCTGACAGAGATAGTAGGTGTTTAATATGCAAACATTTTTTAGTTAATTGATTATTATACCAGGAATAATGGTGGTGGACAATGCCATCTAATTAAATGAATGGTGGTGAGAGGGATATAAGATAGTACTTGCCCCGATGCATTTCAGACTGAAAAAGGTTGGGTTAAGGACCATCAGAAGGATCTGCTAACTTGCTGGATACCTTCCAGACATCATTTATTGGTGGGGGAGCAGGGGAGGCAAGGGAGAGTTTAGATCTGTACTAAGCATAGTTTTCTTTACCTTTCAGAGGAAAAAAGCAATGACAAGCAAGCTTTCCCTACTTTTTTTCAGGCTAGGCCACACCTCACAGTGGAGTCTTCTGTGCTGGCCATACTCTTGTCAATCCACAGCCTCCCATCCCCCTTTCTTCTGGCCCCATACAGAATTCGTCATTCTCCTGTCTGTCAACCCCTCAGCCAAGAAGAGAATTCATGCTAGCCATCAGACAGCCATCTGAAGTCCTAGCTAGGAATCAGTGCCCTAAACCTCCCAGGGAAGCAATCACCTAATTTAAAGAGAAGGTTCATCCCTAAAAAGTTGATAGGACCATAGAGAGCAAGGTCAAAGTTCACCCTGGATGCAATGAGAAAAGAGAACTGAGGATGAATCCTGAATTTCCCCATCCTGGATTTTCTTGGTTCTCCAGGACACAGTACACACTACAGGATTAGTATTCACCTAGAAAAAAATCTTCAAAGTGCATCACCTCCCCTGGCTTTGGGCAAACTTTAACCATTCTGAGCAGATAAGAATTTACCTTCTAGAGTTCTTTTAGTAAAGTGTCCCACTGCCTTGAAATAAGGAAGTTCTCCTTCATTTCTAACCTAAAGTACTCCTGTTAAAATTGAAATTTATTTCTTTAGAAGACATTCAAGGCAGCAAATTAGCATCCTGTGTCATTATTTCTCAGGTTATTCATGCATGCTAATGCTTGAGACTCACGGCTCTACTTCCTAACCTTTAGAGGCTTCAAGTTTCATTTCTCCAGTGCTAATAATTCTCATTTTTTTTTAATAGGTTCCAAGATTTCCTTTCTCCGTCTCTTTATACCTATCTCAGGTTTCTTTCCACCCTTAGATTGTTCTTTCCACCTCAACCTTTATTCCTCTTCCCCCTACCTTCCCATCCCTAAATATCCTCTCTTAAATGGACAAAAGCCTTGTTTTACCACCCCCCCATTTTTCTGACCTGGCATTCTTCCCTGTAGGAATGTTAATTAGCATGTGGGATTTAATTAATTCAGCACCTAATTAAAAATGAGAGAGGAAGAAGGGGAGAGGAGGGCGGGACAGACAGCGCCCACTTCAGTGCAGAAGGCACCACAGATGGTTCTGGGTTGGCTGGCAACATGCCACTGCCCTCCAAACCCCCTTCTGCCCCCCTCCCCCCCTCTGCCAACAGCATGCACAGTGAGGGGGGAGGGACAAAAGTGAGGGGCATAGGCTGGCAGAGTCTCTAGGCAGGCTCATTCAGTCCTGCTGCTGCTTTGTGCTGGGGAGAAACAGAGAGAGAAAACAAGAGAAAGGGAGGGAGAGGCATCGACATACCCACACTCAGGAGCCAAAGAATGGGGCATCTGAACCGAATAATTCCTCTCCTCTTCAACACTGGAAGAAGCCAAGAGAGCTTGTTCATCCCAAGAGAGAGTCAGCATCTTGGGGTTCCCTGGCTCTTAAGGATCACTGAGGACAAGATGGGAAAACATAGCACTGATCTTCTGGAGAAAAGGGATAGCTTACTTTGGCAACCAGGGACCTACTCTGCTGCCATTCTTCCCACAGCACGCTGTTTGCTCAGCAGGAGCAGGCGATGAGGAAGATAGCTATTCAAAATGAAAGATGGGGGGAGTGGGCACGGATGGGCAACAGGGAGCAAACGGACAAGGAGGAGATTTAAAGGAAGGGTATCCATGAGAGAAATGGAGAAGTAAGGGAAAGCAAAGAAGAAATAAATGATGGAGGAGAAGGAAGAGGCGGAAGTTAGGGGCACAGCGATGCTTTGTTTGCCAAGATGGATAAAGAGGGATGGAATATCTATGCAGAGGACTCCACATACTGATCCCGCACAGCCTAGGCCAGGCAGAGGGCAATGGCAGCACTGCAGGCAGAATGCAGGAGCAGATCTTTCTGAGGGGCAACCAAGCTGCCGGAGACAGGGAACCCATCCCACAAGATCTTCCTAAAAACTGGATATTTCTACCAAACCAGGAATTTATCAAAAGCAAGGAGAAAATCTTCCAAATGAACAGAAAAGGAGGCTAGCATGACAGGAAACTGCAAAATCTGATTCCAGGAGCTCCAGCGGGGAGATGGGTGAGGAATGGGATTTGCAGCCGTACCTAGTGGCTCTCTAGGAGGGTCCCCTGATACTCTCAGGGGAAATGTGTCCAGTAGGGGATTGATGTGAGGATATGAGAGCTGAGAAAGAGAGAAAAGATTTGGTTTCAGAAAGCACCCCTTTGGTGGGAGGCATCTACGAAGCCTTGTGGCTTGAGCCTCTGGGGGAATACATAAGGAGGGTAAGAAAGAAGTCTGCCATCAGTGACAGATAACATAAGACTTGACTGAAGGAAACTAAGGAGGGTGTGAAGCCAGATGAAGGTTTTCTGGTGTTAACTGCCACAGAGCTGAATGCAGTACAGAGAAGGGTCATTGTAACTAAGAGACAGGGTTTTCCTGGCTAGGAATTCTGATTTGATCTCTTTACCACCTAGGGCTTCCTGTAAGAGTCAGCAGTGAGTAAATCAAAATTGGGAGAGAGGAAGTAGAAACTCGGGGACTTTCTGTTCTCCAGAGCCCACCCGTGGGGCTAAACCCAAGGCTGGGAAATGAAACAAAGCAGTTCTCAGGGTAAGGTACCATTGGCTCAGTCAAAGTGGTACATACGAATGCTTTCTAAGCCTATTTTCTATTATAAGCTTTAACTGACAATAAAAACTATAAGAAAATGTATTAATATAGCCACAATGGTAGTTTTACACTAGAGAGAAATGCTGTTAAGATTTAAAGTTATCAGCACTAGTGGAAAGGGGTGGTCCATAGAGCCTTTTGTTATTTAAGTGATCCTGGGACTGAAGAGTTTGCTGCGAAAGATCAGCACAGAGAGAATGGAGCATCCAGAGTTCCAGCATCAAGTGCCATCCAGCCCCAAGGTATTTAGGAGAAGGGGTATACTAGCCAGCAGTAAGGTCAAATTAAATCTGGAATGGGAATTCATTCCCTGCCTTGGTACTCTGGAGGTCCTTGTAGTAGGCTAGCCTGTGTAAGGCCTGCGGAAATGCTAATCCCATTCCAGCAAGCTAGATTCCTCAACCAGCCAGCCAAGCCCACACGCCCTGGCTGTCTTGCCGCTGATGCTGTCTCAGCATCAGACCAACCAAGGCCAACTTTTGACAGAAAACCTGGCCACGTTGCTGCCTTCAAGGCTGCCGGTGGCTCTGGGGATGAATTAGGGACATTGGTTTCTAAGGGGTAGTAAAGGAAAAGTCAGACCTGGATGTGAGAGAAAACAGATTCTAATACCAGCTCTGCTAATGACTTATTTGAATAGGCTTAGATAAATCATTTCCCCCTATAGGGCCTGTAAGCAAAAGAAAACAAAAATCAAACAATTTTAGCTACAGCAATGTAAGTACCTAGGAAAAAAAATAGTTAAAACTCAATTTACTGCTCTCCCAAAGGATGCTAAAGCGGCTAAGTCTCTACCATTCACTGCAACAAATATTTATTGGATCTTGCTTTTTAAAAGAGGGACCTAAACAGAGATCACTGTCTACATTACATGAAACCATGACCGTAACTACAGTCCCCTGAATAGAGCAAGAAAGATCTCTAAGAAAGGAAACAGGAAAATCAGCTGAGGAAATGAAGAAGCCACCGGCCTCTGCCTCCACCAACACATGTATGCACCTTAGGAAGGCAGAAGAGGTAGGCAAGAAGACAGGGCTCCACAGGCACTTCCATGGCTCAGACAGTAAGGTGAGGGGTCGGTGTTCTAGTCCCTGCTTTTCACTGTGGCTCTGGCAAACTCTGCCTCTCCCCATAGTCCAGGAATCAGTCTTGACTCACACATGCTGAGGAAATGCAAGCCAGCCATTCTAGGACTAACACTTAAGCTAAGGAAGATCTCCTCCCACCAGGGAATCAAGGAAAGAGGTCCATATTGTGGCCTATTCCTAGGATATACAGAAGTCAGACTCAGCACTACTATCCAGGGAGTAACTAGGATGCTATTAATTCATAAAGAATAATCCAATAAGAGAAAAATTAGCCATCCTAGAAATTGGATAACTTTACAGTAAAAAACACTGCTGAATTAGCTGCTTGTGGGGTACTGGTCTCACAATGAAAGGTCTCCAAAATAAAATTAAGAAGTGAGATGAGGCAAGAACTGAGATAACAGTATAAAGAGTTTGGGCATATTCTGGAAAGGCTAAACAATACAGGGCACTGTGGGCTGAATGGGGCAACCAGGTAAACTCAGCTGTGATAAAGGAACGACATGGAATGACAAAAAAAGGAAGCAGACTACAAGAGTGAGCCAAGGTCCTGCAGCCAGAACTGTGCTCAGCAGTGACCAGAGAGCCAGGATGGCCATCATATAATTGTCACAACTGTCCTGGCAAGAACCTTCTGACGACACAAAAGATCAGTAACAGGACATCTCCTCCAGTCTTCAAAACATAGGATAATGAAAGTAGAGGTATCCTTAGCAATCTAATCCAAAAGTTTCTGGATGAGCCATTATTATCTGAATTCTTGCTATTCCCTAGCTCCCATTTTCCCAACATGTAGAACCCAAATCTGTAGATTCAGATAACACAGGATCGATCCCTTGCCAAGTGAACTCTCCTTATCCAAATCCAGGAACTGAATAGATGTGGACAGCAAAGAATATCTTCTCTCTCCCATCATGTTTCCCCTATAGAGCCTCGTCATTCTCCCACCTACTCTTCAGTGCTGACCCCTCAGTTCTCCTCACCCTGTTCTCTTCTAAGCCACTCTCATCTATAGCCCGCTTTCATTGGGAGAGTCATCTGTAAGATGTCAGGGGTAGAACAGATAACGAAAAAGAAAGGCAGTAAGGAAGAGTGTAGATTTCACATAGGGAAGTGAGCTGGAGATCCTGCAGACAGAGAGAAAGAGAGAGACAGAACGCAAGAGAGCTGGAGCTGGGGGAGGGGAAGAAGATGGCACTGCGGAAAAAAGAGCGCCACAAAATTAATTTGAGGAAGGGAACAGCAGAGGAGACGTTGGTGGAATAACAATCAGGCAGTAGAGGGCTGGGGAAAGGGGGAGGGTGACAGGGTGGGGAGGAATGATGTTGGCGGGGAGGGCCCTGTCTACAGAGCAACAGCAGCACCACCTATGGGTATGGTGAAGGGCTACAGGCTGCAACAAAAGAGGTCCCCGCCTAGGCATGGGAGTCTGGGGTGCAGGTGGGGAGGAAGAAGCCATGGCTTTTGCCCTTCAAACCTCTTGGTTACACAACATGCAGGCTAGAAGAATAAATTGTATATGGCTTTCCTGGGAAGAGAGGGACTTAACGTAAGGGAGGGAAGACAGAGAACTCCTAGCTTTTTCCACTACAAGGGGGTTTCCCCTTCAGAATTCAGGCAGTAGAAAAGAGAGGAATACGAAGAGGGAGGAACACCAGGTACTGAAAGGAATGTAAGCACCTGCTTATTTCATTACCTGGAAAAAGGATTTTTATCTTTATTTCCAAGTGATTTCCTTTCCCCACTGGATATAAGAGAATACAGCTGCCTCCCTGGGGCCATGAATGCCCCTCACTCAGCTGCTTCCTCCCAGCACTGCCTCAAAACTCCCAACCACCATTAGAAACCCCCAGGGAGCCACCAAGCTCTAAGAAGCAAAGAAGGGAAGGGTTCCCCCCACCAAACAGACCAAGTAGGGGAGGACAAGGTGAAATGAAAGAGAGAATGCAAAAGCTCTGCAGAGGGAGGGGACACAGAAATGTGATCAGTAGTATTTGTTGTGCTTCCAGGGAGGAAGGATCTGTCACATTTTTAATAATAATAAATACATGAAGACAGATTTGCCAGCACTGCTCTGGCTTCTTGGGAAGTGTGGGGGAGGGGAAGCAATGCAGCTGCAGCACACACCAATATCTCCCCTCCCCTCCCCCATTAGATAGGCTCAGTATTGCAGCAGCCTCCCCCTCCCCCTCTAACTGCAGTCCTCCCCTTCACAGCCCACCCTTTCCACGGTCCCTTCACACAGTTCTGCCCCTCCTTCCCCTACTTGTATCTCTACTCACTCCAACCCCACTCTATCCTTTCAGTGCTGGTCCTCATTTAACACATGCTTACTCTAGCTAGAAGAAGCCTTAGCACCTACATCTTAGATGAATGAATCTGTTCCCCCAATCCTGAGGCTCTGCTGTTTCCAATCAGTGCCCTTCACTAGCTGACAGCAATCTTCCCCCTCACCCCACACAACACTCCCACAGATGTAATCCAGCACATTTCAGCATTTCCTGGATTCCACCAAAAAGGATAGCTTTTCTCCCCATTTTAATCTCAATGTGACCTCCTTTCTCACATCCTTCCTTAAATATAATGGCTATCAAATGTGTTTGTGTTTAGGGGGTGTCAGGGCCTCAGGACTCAGTGACTACTGCCACCTATTGACCCAAATTTGTTCAAGATAGACCTTTAATACACTTCTTACACAGCGACGCTCTGTTATTTCAAAAGCATCAATAGCTTAAACATGCAAAGGCATGGCTCTTGGGGCTTCTCTGAGACCCTCTGAACAATGAGATCAAAGAAACACAAAAGCAAGACTGGGCAGAGAGCCAGAGCATTGATGCCTTTCCTCACACAGAGGCAGAAAACAAGGCCCAAAGAATGAAAAAGCAACTTTTAAGTCCCCTCAAGGTTCTCTAAGCAAAGATGAGTTTGGAACAGACTTTTTCTTAAGGGCTGGTAAAAATTTCATGTATCATAATATAAATGATGTTACCAATGGAGCAGGAGGCAGGATTCCACTCACATACCTCCATCAAGTTAGCCAAATCCTTGGCATGAATCTGGGATTTACAGACCTAAAAGATTCCAGGGAGGATGGGGGACACTCAGGGGTGTGTTTGACTCTCATCCGATCTGTACCAATCAGAACTGGAGATTGGACAAACTGGGCTCTGAAAAAGGGCAGGTCTACACCATGCAGCTCTATGGTTTAGCTATGTCCTATTCACCAACCCAAGGAATGAGGAGCGTTTGAACTCTCCATGGTGCTGAAAATTGACACACTAATAATCTCCCCTGCAAACAAAACACATTTTTCCTAATAAGGTATCTATGAAGACTGTTGTGAATTCCCAACAGACATTTCCCCAAGCCTTCAGAAAATCCTAACAAAACAATGCTTTTAAGGCAAAGACAGGCCTTGGTCAAACTCTCTCCCCTGTCCCCTAAGATGAAAAGAATAAGGCGGAGATGTAAATTACTTCTACAGAATAAAGCTATCACATGACAAAACCATCACATGATAAAACCAAACAGGTAAGGTGCTCATGTGTGCATTAATGACACCTGTTACTTAGTGAACACCAGAAATGATCTGTTGTCAGCAATACACTGAGGAAATCCGATATTCACATGGTCTGAATAATCAGAGAACTGAATCTATGAGTAGGAATAAGGGAAAGAAAAAAAGTGACCAGAACAGCCATAACAAAATCCTAAAATTCTAATTCTTAGTTCCCTTGTTCTACTACCCTAACAGTTGTTCTCAAACTATATTCTAAGGAATTCTAAAGGTTCCTTGGGGGCTCCTCAGGAATCTTGGGGAAAGGGGGTCATAAGAACATGGAACTTCAGGACCCCTCATCCTCACTTCAATCAAAGTAACCCCACTCATGCTTGGTTTACATATTGAGAATCTATGTAATACTCCATCAAACAATACACTCTAAACAGTGTTTGATGACTCTGGTACAAATATTCTCAGAAATAGTTCAACTTTTTACCAGAAATTTCTTTCAAATAATGCCTAAAAGCCAGGGAAAACAAAATGTCCTGGGATTAAAGACTTGATTGAATTAATATAAGGTCCACAAAGGCAGGGATTTTGTCTGCTGTGTTCACTGGTATACCACAAAGAGACCAGAACTGTGGAACTTAGGGTTTCTTTGAAGACGAGGCCTCTAACAGAAATGGGGCAGTAGGGCAGGGGAGCTAGATTATAAACCACCTACAAATAAAAAAAGATTTTTTAGCCCTGAAGATTTTCATGAACCACAGGACACTTGAAGACCTCCAACCTCAGTGTTCCCCAAGCACTGGTTCTCCAACTTAGGAAAAAATGTTTGCCCTAAGTGTCTCAGCTTCCTCACTAGTAAAATGGAGATGTCATAAATTTTATAAGGATTGCCAGGCGTGGTGGCTCATACCTGTAATCCCAGCACTTTGGGAGGCCAAGGTGGGTGGATCACAAGGTCAAGAGATTAAGACTATCCCGGCTAACATAGTGAAACCCTATCTCTACTAAAAATACAAAAAATTAGCCGGGCGTGGTGGCACGCGGCTATAGTCCCAGCTACTCAGGACACTGAGACAGGAGAATTGCTTGAACCCAGGAGGCAGAGGGTGCAGTGAGCGGAGATTACGCCACTGCACTCCAGCCTGGGCAACAGAGCGAGACTCCATCTCAAAAAAAAAAAAAATTTATAAGGATTAAGTATAAAGCACTTCGCTCAGCATATAGCACAGGATATTTTTTTTTTTTTTTAGATGGGTCTTGCTGTCATTCAGTCTGGAATACAGTGGTAAGATCATAGCTCACAGCAAGCTCAAACTCCAGGGCTTAGGCAATACCCCTGCCTCAGTCTCCCAAGCAGCTGAGACTACACACACACACCACCACACCTGGCTAATTTTTTTATTTTTTATTTTTTTTTTAGAGACAGGGTCTTATTGTGTTAAACATGCTGGTCTTGAACTCCTGGCCTCAAACAATGCTCCTGCCCCAGCCTCCCAAAGTGCCCGGATTATAGATATTAGCCACCACACCTGGCCAGAAGGTGTATGTTTCGTTTTGTTTTTTAAAGAGCACTTCCCTTCCCCTCGAAGTTCCCATAATCCACAAATCTTAAGAAATTAGAAACAAATATAGTGGTCCTAACAAGCAAATGAAGTGGTTTTAACTAAAGTATTTTTGAACTGAGTCACTCATCTAGTTAGTTCAGCCATAAAGGGAAAAAAGTCTCTAAATCTGTTCTTGTTGCTCTTTGTTTAGATTCCCTTGAGGAAACAGAAGTATGAGAACCCAGGGCATGTGAGACTCTCTCAGATCTATCAGGGACTAAAAGTTAGCAGCCCCAGACATAAACCCATCTTGGTGTCATCCACAAAAGCTCTAGGCTCTTTGACTTGAAGGGAATCTCAGAGATGAAGTCTAATACATTCATTTCTTAGCTGAGGAAAATTAAAGGCCAGGGATATTAAGTGATTTGCCCAAGATCACAGAATTAGCAGAAGACAGCCATAGGTCCAGTCTCCTATTTTCTACCAAGCGGCAGCTGACTGAAAGACCCCTGCCCCAATCAGGCTGAATAGTACAAATCCAAATTCATAAATTCAGAATCAACAAAGTTTTAGTCATATAACCCAAATTAATTTGTCTATCGATATAACCCAGCAATACTAGACACTAAAATCAGATGTTCATGAGACCCAAAACCTTTTTTAAAAACTCCAATGAATTAATTCTACAGACCCAACTTCTTTTTTTAATCCCTTTTTTCACTTTCTGTATTATCCAAGGCCTGTGGGATATCTCACCAACAGCGGTTATTCTCTTGTTAGAATACAAGATCTCAGGTGTATAATGCCCACCAGTCTTCTGGCTTGAGTTTGGCTAATTATTTCTGTGAGATTTTCATTTGTTTGGCTGTTAAGCTAGGAATGTTCTGCTTGTCTGCTGGCATTTTTTTTTTTGCCAGCTCTTTATAGAAGGGTTGGCCTTTACTGACTCTGGTAAAGCCACCCCCAGTTGAAGGGGGGGGTCAGAGACTGAAAAACACAAGACTATACTGACTCTTCACTCTAGCCTTCTTACTCACTCTATTTTCTACAAATTCAGTAACTGACCAAAGATCAGCCTTATGTTCATGCTATTTCAGAAAGTAATAAAAAACATTCAGAGAAGTGGAGACAAGAATAATCTTGCTGATGTGGAAAGGTTCTACCTTGCTTTTGATTACAGCCAAGCTCCACAAGTTTCTTGAACCACTTATGCCACCTGGTGGCCAGTCCAGATAACACTAATAAAAGCTAAAATTCATGTATTAATATCTCAATCTGTATTGTATTATAACAAATCATACAGGAAGTTGAGGCAACATGGATTGAAAGAGTTGATTATACCACCCTCGACTCTCAATATGTTTTGTGACATAACCAATTTTTAGCTTTTGGGAAAAATATATTATCAAAGAAAACAATACAAATGTTTTGCACTTCCAAAAAAATACTTCCCTTTTCACCAACCACTCACCAAAAATATCCCAAACCCAACGACTCTAGTCATACAATACATGTGCAAAAAGGGGCTTTAATTCATAAGTAAAATCAATTTTATTATTAAGGCTCTTTCCACATGTCCAAAGCAAACAATTAATGAATTCCAGGGAAAACAACCTATATACAATGAAATTAGAAGTATCTCAGAATGACAAAAATATACAAATATGTATACAAATAATCACCGCCGCCTCCGAAAACCTGAAAGGAAGGGAAACCAAGAATGAGGCAAAGGACAGTTGGAAAAGCTAAAGGGACAGGAAAATAGGACATCTAGAGAGAAGGGCTCACAGGGGTGGGGTCTCCTAGGCAGTACTCTGAATATCTTCCCAGGACAAAAGACGAGAAGTAGGAATAAAATTGAAATGGGATAATGGTTCCTTCAAGTGACACTTTATCAGTTCCATTTAGGGAAGCCTGAACAGGAACTGTGGGACCTTAGAGGTAGAATCCAGAGATTCATTTTGTGAATGATGCTGATTTCCAGCTTAAGAAAGAAAAAAATAAAAGCCCACCTAAGGAGATTATTGCCCAGTATGGAAGACATACTACAGGGCTTGGTGAGACCCAGAATGGCAAATCCAAAGAGTCTCAATTTGTACTCCCCACCTTGCACCTGATCACCTAAGTCCTAGCAGTTCACTGACCTTTTTTCTTCCGACCTTTCTTAGGTATCTTCTTCCGCTTCTTAATAGGATTCTGATCCTGGAGACAGATGGAGAAGTGATGGAATGGCACTGTGGTTCTGAGAGCCAGCATCCCTTCCCAAGTTCCTCATGGTAATAAGCCCCACATACATTTTGCTGAAAGCATCAAAGTCACATCCTACTACAACCATATCTCAACCTCACCTCATCAAGATGAGCAGCTCCCCCTGTCAAAGCACTGATGTCACTGAAGTGTGTAAGGGAATGAAGTTGTGAGCTCATGACATTTGCTCGTTTTCGCCGTCCTTTCTCTCGCTTACTGACGCTCAAACGCACCATCATGCTCTCCTCATAGTTAATCCTGCCAGAGAAAGAGTTTCCAGCAGACTCAGACCATGGAGATGGAAAGCTCCAGCCCAGAACCTGGGTCCAAGTATTTAATCATTTCTTGTTCAGGGAGTTCTCAAGAAGTTTCACAGCAGATCAACATAGTATTTAGTAAGGACATATTGAATGCTCAATTCTGAGCTTCCTCAATGACATGTGCTCTGTGCTAGAACTTCCCTCATGCTAGATATGAATCCATAGCCTATCCATAATATTATTTAAAATATTATACCAAAACTTTTTTTTATTTCAGCTCTATAAGCAGGTTTCCCTCAATGTGTCCTTTCATGCAAATCCATCAACTGCAAAGACTGCACCTGAGCAAAGTTGATGAGTCTGTATTCAATTACACTGCTTTTCTTTCCTTCCCTGAACTTATCTAGCACTCACAATGTCACTATAAAAACCTACCTTTATTGCCTTCTGCACAAAAGTGAGAGCTGTGACAGTGAAACACAAAATTTTAAAGTTGTACTATGTGGAACTGCATATATTCCTCTTTGTACTGCTTTTTTTCCCTCAAATCTCATGTCGAATTGCAATGTACTCCTTTTGCTTTGAACTAAACAGTTGGGATAAAAATTTTCCTAGTTCCTATCCCGTACTCCAAACTCCTGATTCTTAGAAACTATCATCCCAAAGTTTTCACTCCATTTTCTATATAACGTTAATTCTCTTGGTACCAAACTTAGTCACATTAGTCTAAAGCATGAGGACAGGACTCTAGAGTGTAGGAATAATTTCTAATGCAAGGGCTCAGACCTGTGTTGGTCCTCCTGACTCTGGCGGGTAACATGGGGATGCCGAGCATCACGGATTTCCTCTGGAGCATCTGAGTACTGCTCCTTAAGTTCACGAATGACAGAGCTGCTCAATGCCCGTCTCTTGGCTCGTTCTAGACGCTTCTTTTCCCGCTCAGCTTCTGTTTCATCTATATGATGAAAATAAGCAAGGTTATCCAAGAACAGAGAAAAGAAGAGAAACAGTTCATGCTGAGGAGGCAGCAGCCAAAGTTCATACCATAATGTACTGGAACCAAGCGCGGAGGAACATATTTCTTAGACACTCCTTTCACAGATTTCTTCCCTGAAGCCTCAGACTGGCCATCTTCTGCTTCATCTTCCTCCTCATCCTCAGAGCTCAACTACAAAAGAAACAATGTCTGCAAATTTAGGAAGCATTCATGAGATAAGTGAGAAGAAAACCCAAAGCTGGAGTACCCTGGGGAGGTGGGAATATAAAAAGGGAGAAAAGGGAATCTCATACTCAGCATTCTAACATACAAGTTGGAAAATCAAGTCCTAAGAGAATCCCAGGGGATCCAGGATCACCATGAGGCTCATCTAGGTATACATGTCTCAGAAAAAAATCAGGAGAATAATACAACCCCTTACCTTGCTCATCATATTGCTGGGATGAGGCTTAAAACGAAGTGGGTCGTTCTCACCTGAAATAAACAACCCAAGGAATTTTACAAAATTTGGAACTTTCTGATGGTCCCCACAACTTCATGATGGTCTCCTCACTTACTAAGGCTGCCTGTCACTGCAGTCTTGACCAGCTTGTCAATTTGATACTTCAGTTTTTGGTCCAAGGGACGAAGCTTTTCTAAAACCTACAACATGGTAGTTAATCAGGATTACATTTCCTTCCCAAAATGAAGCACACGCCAGAGTCCCTATGTTAAGGTGCCACATAAGGCACCCAAAATATGTACAAAGTAGAGCAAATGAACAGAAAAATACCTTTTCTCGTTTCCTTAAACATAAGAAGACTCACTTAAATGAGAGCTACTATGTGATAGCCTTGGAGCTCAAGACTTAGAAACCTAAAACTCCAGGATGCCAAATGCTTCATACCGTGCGAATCTCCACCAGTCTCAAAACTGCATCATGTCCCTGAAGAGATCCTCCTGAGGCTTTGTCCAGAATGAGGTGGGTCAAATCTATAAGGTACATGAGCAGCAGCTGGTCCTTCACTTCCAAGAAGCTGAGACCCTGAGTTGAACAAAACAGAAAGAGAAGCAGATTTGGTTTTAGCCAAAGAACCAGGATGAAAGCCTAGGGTAAACAGGATGTTTTTCCAAGTTCAAGATTTTCCCAATCAATTCATATTAGGTATCTGGAGTAGTCTCAAGAAGTAGCTATGCCTAAGATGGCCAATGAGAAAGTTATGCTAACACAAGAGAAACAACGCTCAGAGAATTAATAGAAGACAATGAGAAGAGGAAAATCAATAAACTACCCCCCCAAAAAGACTGTAACAGGGTTTCTCAATCTCAGAGCTATTGACATTTGAAGCCAGAACATTTTTTGTTGAGGGCTATCCTGGGCACTGTAGGTTTCCAGCAGCATCCTTGGCCTCTTCCCATGGATGGCCCCTCCAAACTGTAACCATCAAAAATGTCTCCACACACTGCCAAATTTTGAATTAATTTAATCAAGGTAATTACCAATTTCCCCCCATACAATGGAATTATATGATATAGGTAAAAACAATGATTTATATATAATGACATCAAATTAAATCCGTGTCACCACAAGTTGTAGAAAGTGTAATATGACTTCAATTGTGAAAGGGTGTGTGTGTAGGGGGGGGATATGATGAATACATTTTATACACATAGAAAAATGTCTACAAGACAACACACAAGTAACTGCTACCCCTAGGGTGAGATGAGGAAAAGGAAGAAATGGTGTGCTTTAGACTGTGAAAAAGTGTTGCATATATTATTCGTATAATTTTAAAAATCTCAAAAAAATGTACCACAGTGGTTATCTCACAGTGGTGATTATACTGATTTTTCATTTTTTTTCTTTGGGCTTTTACGTATCTTCTAAACTTCAAGCCCTGAGAAAACCTATTTCAGAGAGGTTAAATACTTTGGCCAAGATAACACAGTAATACAAGTAGAGCTAAGATTCAAACTCAATCTGACTCCAACACCTAATCCCTGGATGTCTTTAAGCCAACATGCTAAGCTCTTGAGATCAACACTACTGTGGTATAGAAAGAGAGCAAAGGATTTAGAGTCCACAAACTGAGTTTAAGTTCTGAATTAGGTATTTGGTAGTCAAATATTGAGTAAGTCACTTAACCTTGTGACCTCATTTTTTTTTTTTTTCGAGATGGAGTCTCACTCTGCGGTGGCCCAGGCTGGGGGCCGTTGGCCAGGTTTTTTTTTTTTTTTTTTTGTTTGGGGGTCACGGAGGCTTCGTCGCCCAGCTGGAGTGCAGTGGCGCAATCTCGGCTCACTGCAAGCTCCGCCTCCCGGGTTCACGCCATTCTCCTGCCTCAGCCTCTCCGAGTAGCTGGGACTACAGGCGCCCGCCACCACGCCTGGCTAATTTTTTTTTGTATTTTTAGTAGAGACGGGGTTTCACCGTGGTCTCGATCTCCTGACCTCATGATCCGCCCGCCTCGGCCTCCCAAAGTGCTGGGATTACAAGCGTGAGCCACCGCGCCCGGCCAGTGGCACTGTTTTGGCTCATTGCAACCTCCGCCTCCCAGGTTCAAGTGATTCTCCTGCCTCAGCATCCCAAGTAGCTGGGACTACAGGTGCCTGCCACCACACCCAGCTAATTTTTTGTATTTTTAGTAGAGACAGGGTTTCACCACGTTGGCCAGGCTGGTCTCGAACTCCTGACCTCGTGATCTGCCTGCCTCAGCCTCCCAAAGCGCTGGGATTACAGTCGTGACCCACCGCACCAGGCCAACCTCAGTCTTATCAGTAAAATACGTACAATATTTCCTTCCTGCCACAAAGAATAATTATGAGGCTCAAATAAGAGAATGTGAAAGTACTTTGTAACCTATAAAGCACCTAGTAAAAGTCTTTGGTCAAAAAGATAAGTTAATATGTATTTGTTCAATAAACAAACAAATATACAGTGATCTAAGAAGGATGGTGGCAACTCATCCATCTCCAAAAGGCACTGAAGTGGCTCGAAGCACGGTACCCAAGGCCTGGTGTGGTGGCTCACACCTGTAATCCCAGCACTTTGGGATGCCGAGGTGGGTGGATCACCTGAGGTCAGGAGTTTGAGACCAGCCTGGCTAACACGGTAAAACCTCGTTTTTATTAAAAATACAAAATTAGCCAGGAGTGGTGGCGGGCGCCTGTAATCCCAGCTACTCAGGAGGCTGAGGCAGGAGAGTCACTTGAACCCAGGAGGCAGAGGCTGCAGTGCGCCAGGATCGTGCCACTGCACTCCAGCCTGGGCGACAGAAGGAGACTCCATCTCAACAAAACAAAACAAAACAAAAAAGCATGGTACCCAGGACAAAAACAGGTAAGAATTTGAGAAGCAGGCTCTTCCGATGTGCTTGGGCATTGTCAAATTCAAACTGAGCTACAAGCATATGAGAGAAAAACAAAGATTAAAATTTTTTTAAATAAAAATGGACAATAAGAACATAAGTGAATGATAAAGACAAGAAGGGAGTATATTTTGAATGCTGTTAGTTATCTTTCTGTAAGCACAAATCTGCTGTAACTCCTGTGCTTAAAACTCCTTCAGTGACTCTTATTACAATGATTTTCATACTTGTATTTACCCATAGAATATTTGGCTTAAATACCTTAGGACAAAACCTCAATATATAAAAATAGATAATACCAGAGTTTTCCAGTTAAGCAGGGATGAGAGGTCCAGAGTTGTTCTTCCACATTGCCCCCAACCAGTAATCCCTGAGAAGGTTCTACCAGACCTTAATTTGAAAACTACAATATTTCAATTGTTGCTGTTTTGTCTTTTTCAGACGGAGTCTTGCTCTGCTGCCCAGGCTGGAGCACAATGGCGTGATCTCGGCTCACTGCAACCTCTGCCTCCTGAGTTCAAACAATTCTCCTGCCTCAGCCTCTCGAGTAACTGGGATTACAGACAGGCACGCGCCACCATGCCCGGCTAATTTTTATATTTTTAGTAAAGATGGGGTTTTGTCATGTTGGCCAGGCTGGTCTCGAACTCCTGACCTCAGGTGATCCATCTGCCACAATCTCCCAAAGTGCTGGAATTATAGGCGTGAGTCACCTTTTTTTCTTAGCCTGGCCTTTTTTTTTTTTTTTAAGACAGTCTCACTCTGTTGCCCAGGCTGGAGTGCGATGGTGCAACCACGGCTCATGGCAGCCTCAACCTCCTGGGCTCAGCCGATCCATTCACCTCAGCCTCCCGAGTAGCTGGGACTATGGGCACACGCCACTGTGCCCAGCTAATTTTTTTTTTATGACAGGTCTCACCACATTGCCCAGGCTGGTCTCAAACCCATGGGCTCAAGCAATCCTCCCATTTTGGCCTCCCAAAGTGCTGGGATTACAGGCGTATATTTCAATTTTAAGATGCACATCGTTTTCATATTTTAACATCTCTGAAATCAGGATGCATGTTTCAGTCACAGGCATCTTGGTATTATGTCATAAACAATTTTTTTTTTTTTTTTTTTTTTTTTTTTTGAGACAGAGTCTTGCTCTGTCACCCAGGCTGAATGCAGTGGCACAGTCACAGCTTACTGCAGCCTCAACCTCCCAGGCTTAAGCAATCCTCTGGCCTCAGCCTCCCGAGTGGCTGGGACTACAGGCACATGCCATCATGACCGGCTAATTTTTAACTTTTGTAGAGACAGGGTCTCACTATGTTACCCAGGTTGGTCCCAAACTCCTGAGCTCAAGCGATCCTCCAGCCTCAGCCTCCTGAAGTGCTGGAATTACAGGCACGAGCCACCATGCCCAGCCTGTCACATTTTTTCTTAATATATACAATAAGTGATATGTCCCAATTAATAAGTGTCTTAGATTAGATGAAATCTGAAAGTAACTCCTCAGTTGGCCTACAGTAATCTTCAGAGTGACTACTTTTCCAGTCTTATTTCCTACCCCCACCACACATAACACAGAAAGTACATCCTATCACAAAAATGACTTCCTCCTTTCCCTTATCACCATACTTTCAGGCCTTTGTGCCTTTGCACATGTTCCTTCTTTTTGTCCCTCCTGTTTATTCCTCAAAATCCTATCACCTCCTCTGGGAAGCCGGTCCTAAATCCTTCTGCTCTTCTAGCAGTTAATTAATCCCTCTCTTTGGCTGGAGACTCAAAACTCTGTAATGTGACTGCTACTATTAATACTTATATCTATTGCTTTGCTTTGTCTTCCCTCTAGACTTCAGCACAGAAACTGGATCATATTTATGTTTGAAGCTCGAGCACTTAGGATATATAAGACACAATAAACATACAATGAAAGAACTACTGAAAACATTAAGTCAGGGGATGCTTACTGTTTGAGTACATTTTACCTTTTCTGTAGGATAGGCACCAGCTTGAACTTTTTGTGTCAGTGATTGCACTTGTGCAGTTACAGCCATCACCTGAAATTAGCCCAAATAAAACAAGTGACTAGACTATATCAAATCACGTCTGCAAACTGTGAAGAGCAAAAGCTAAGCAATGCCCCCTAAAAATTATCTGAAACACTGTCTAAAGTATAGTACTAACTTCTCACTTCTAGGAAAGTGTAGGAGAGATGGTTCTTCAAAAAGTAAAAAAAAAACAAAAACAAAACTTTGCACTTCTTAGAGACCATCTTTTACTGAACCACAAGGAGGAGAAAAGGACTGGGAGAGTAGTGACTGAAGGACTGTAATTTTGTCTGTACTGGCTGAACTTACAATGCATAGAACTACATAACTCTCCGACTTATGACTTAATTTCCACTTTACGAGGGTGTAAAAGCAATATGCATTAGGTAGAAACCGTCCTTTTCTCGTGATGCTGGGCAGCGGCATCAAGCCTAAATTGCGACTTATGAGGTTTTCGTATTACAATGGGTTTATCAGACCATAACCTCCATCGTTAAGTCGAGAAGCATCTGTATATAAGTGTGTATTACCTGGGCACCCAACGGGCAAATCATGTTACCATTCCATGCATTGGTTTCCTTAGCTATACGAATAAAGGAAAACTATTCAGATAATTTCTTTTTGGAGTTTTTTGTATTCCCTTGGGTGCAGAATCAATTACTTAGAATTTCTGGCGTGAAAAGGTTTTCATTACATCACTTTACTCTTAAGGTTTTTGGAAGCATTCATGTATCTCAATCACCAAAGTTTTGAGGTGAAGTACATAAAGTCAAAGCCAATCCGTGACTAATTTATTCCAGAGGCGTCACTACTCACTTGCTCCTGGAGATTTTTCAGAAGTGTCACGGCACTTGGCAGGTCTGACTCCAGCACCCCCTACAGAAGGGAGAGGAGGCGTAAAGAAAAGTCATTCTTTCCTCAGGATTATAAGAAAGCGGAACGTCTAGGGTGGGAAACTGCCCTCTCTCCGTCAGACACCCCAGACTCGGGGCCTTCCCACTCCGGTTCACAGACTCGCCTTAAAGCCCGCCCCTTGGGTTACTGGACAGGAACGGTAACTCTAGGGAGGCCGCCTCCCTGAAGCAACTTTCATCACCACCCTTCCCTGGTACCAACGGTTTGCCTCCAGCCACTGAAGGCAAAGGAAAACACCACAATAGCTACGCGAGGAAGAAACCACACCTAACTCACCAGCGCCGCCATCTTCGCAAGGCCCACCCCTTCCGGTTACGTACTTCCTGAGCGCTAAGGGCGTCTTGATAGATTTGATAGACAACTGCCGCTTGCAAATCTAAGCCAATACAAATAAGGGCTCTCTCACTTCCGCCCCCAACAGGATAAACGAGAGGAGGAGTCTGATCTGGCCAATGGAATAAAGGAACTGGCTAAATTCGTCACTCAGAAAGACATGTCAGGACGAAAAAAAAGAGCACTTGGCAAAGAGCGTGTGATTGGTAGACTGAGTAAAATGATTGACGGCAAGCCAATAAGAGACAGGCAAATAATTGATTGACAGTTGGAAGAACCAATAGAAAAAAGGAATGAGCAGAGCGAACTTAGCGCGTATTGGCTCCCGTCTGCCGCAGAACCGAGAGTCTTTTTTCACTGCACTTTTCTTGTAGTGCCTGAACCGGCCGCTAGGTGACGGGCCTCGGCTTCGCTTTGCGGTGTCGACATTACGGAGCCGCCATTGCTGGCTGCTCATCCAACGGCCACCGCGCCAAATGCCTCACAGACCCCGTGGCCCCGGGATCGATTCTGTAACAGTACTCCTTGTGTGACCGTGGACAAGTCACTCGGTCTCTGAGCCTTCTTCATCTGTAAATAAGAGAGGGGGGCTAGAGAAGCCCAGAGCCAGAATTCAGAAACCGACTGCGAGGACACCTGCCGTCTTGGTGTGCACCGTGGAGCGCTGAGAAACGGCTCCAATAACGCCCCGACACTCTTCGCTCCTACCAGTTTGGGGACATGAAAAGAATACGTTTTACAAGTTGGGGAACCGTTCATATTTACATGACTTACCCCGGTCACACAGGTCTTCAGCAGAACTTGGTTCAAACTCTGGCAGTGCATGTTTCAGTATGACCTGCCTCATCATTACCCAGTGCTTTCAGATGTGTTCGCTCATTCTGGTTTCTCACAGGCTGGTGAAGTAGATTGCTCGGATACTCATTGTTCCCATCACATGCCTTAGGAAACAAAGCACCGAAAGAGTGAATGATAGTGTATAATTTTTGTTCACAACCGTCCAGCAGAGCTGGGTCTAGAAATCAGATCTTCCTGATTTGAAGCTGTCTTTTGGAATTAAGAATGACACCTGTATCTGGGCAGCTGGGGTAAGAAAATCCTGGTATCTAGATCTTGCTGGATTCAAGAAGGCAGGAGGGTGTTGAGTCCCCACTCCTCTAACATTTATTTGCTGCTTCAGGCCCACTGTGGAAGCTCAGGATGCTGTTGCAGCATACTTAGTCAATTATCCAGTAGCTTTTGTAATGTTTTATCAAGATTTGTATTAT
>NW_026652291.1:60427044-60505359 GCF_009828535.3 Hylobates moloch | reverse complement strand
TTTTTTTTTTTTTTTTTTGAGATGGAGTCTCATACTGTCGCCCAAGCTGGAGTGCAGTGTCGCGATCTCAGCTCACTGCAACCTCCGCCTCCCTGTTCAAGCGATTCTCCTGCCTCAGCCTCCCGAGTAGCTGGGATTACAGGCACCCACCACCATGCCCAGCTCATTTTCTGTATTTTTAGTAGAGACGGGGTTTCTACTAAACCATGGTTGGCCAGGCTGGTCTCAAACTCCTGACCTCACTATCCGCCTGCCTCAGCCTCCCAAAGTGCTGGGATTACAGGCATGAGCCACTGCTCCCGGCCTTGATTATTAAAATAATTGTCCGCCAGGAATGGTGACTCGAGCCTGTAGTCCCAGCTACTCTGGAGGCTGAGGCAGGAGAATCCCTTGAGGCCATGTCAAGGCAGCAGTGAGCCATGATCGTGCCACTGCACTCCAGCCTGGGTGACGGAGCAAGACCCTATCTCTAGAAAAAGGTGACAGAGGGAGACCCTATCTCTAAAAAAATAAAATACTGGTCAACTATAGGGGCAGAAAAGTGTGATACCTTTTCTCACCCATCATAAGGGTTATAGAAGACACTCCTGTAACAAAAGACAAGTTAACAAGAAAAAAGTCTGATGAATTTATTTAAAGTTTTACATGACACAGGAGCCTTCAGAAATGAAGATGCAAAGACCCAGGGAAAACTGTCCATTTTTATGGTTAGGTTTGATGAAGAATGGACAGCATGTAGAAATGTGATAGGACAAAAAGAGTATGATCTGACAGAACTAGACTGGGGGGAATCCCAGCAAGGCCTGTCTGTTCAGATTTTTCTTAGCCTCTCTAGATAGCAATCCTTTTGGGTATAGGGAATGTGAAAGGAAAATAACTTGGGACCCCAGTTCACTATGCCAAAAGAAAAAAATTAAGCTCAACGCAGTCATGCAAGCAACTGCCTTTGCTTTTGTTCCTAAGCGGATAGCTACAGATAAAATATTAAATATCTCTACAAGTATTTACTGTGTGTTCACCTTATCTTGTGTGCTGATTTACAGAGCCTGAGACAAATACCAATTGACTATTCCCCTACCTGCTCCTTTTCTCTTGCAACACGTGGATTAGTGTACCCTCCTTCTCCTCCAGCCTACTTTTCCCCTTTTAATAGTGAAGCCCTGAAAGTCATCTCTGGAGAAAGGCACAAGCCTCACTCCCAGACGTGTCCTTAATCTCGGCAAAATAAACTGCTAAATTGATTGAGACCTGTTTCAGATACTTTCTGGTTTACAGAGAGGACCCCTCCAAAATGAGGATTTATGACTGACAATCAAATGAGGAAGTCAGAGAATATTTTTTATGGCTAGCTCCTAGCAGAAAGGTGAGATAAATTTAAAGTAAAATTTTTAGGTTTTATGGCTGGTTTGGGGGACAGAGGTTCCAGTTTTTTTGTTGTTTTGTTTTTGTTTCTGTTTTTTTTTTTTGAGACGGAGTCTCGCTCTGTCACCCAGGGTGGAGTGCAGTGGCGTGATCTCAGCTCACTGCAACCTCTGCCTCCTGGGTTCAAGCGATTCTTCTGCCTCAGCCTCCCGAGTAGCTGGGACTACAGGCATGTGCCACCACGCCCAGCTAATTTTTGTATTTTAGTAGAGACGGGGTTTCACTGTATTGGCCAGGTTGGTCTCAAGCTCCTGACCTCATGATCCACCCACCTCGGCCTCCCAAAGTGCTGGGATTACAGGCATGAGCCACCACACCCAGCCCTGGGGTTCCAGTTTTTACAACCTGCATTAGGGAAGAGGAATTCTAATTTTTTTTTTTTTTTTTTTGAGACGGAGTCTTGCTCTGTTGCCAGGCTGGAGTGCAGTGGCTCGATTTCAGCTAACTGCAACCTCCACCTCCCGGGTTCAAGCAATTCTCCTGCCTCGGCCTCCTGAGTAGCTGGGATTACAGGCATGCGCCATCATGCCTGGCTAATTTTTTTTGTATTTTTAGTAGAGTCGGGGTTTCGCCACATTGGCTAGGCTGGTCTCGAACTCCTGACCTTGTGATCCACCGGCCTTGGCCTCCTGAAGTGCTGGGGTTACAGGCATGAGCCACCGCGCCTGGCCTTTGTCTTTTGTTTTTTAGATGGATTCTCGCTCTGTTGCTGAGGCTGGAGTGACTGGAGTGCAATGGCATGATCTCTGCCCACTGCAGCCTCCGCCACAATGCCCGGCTAATTCTTGTATTTTTAGTAGAGATGGGGTTTCATCACATTGGCCAGGCTGGTCTCAAACTCCTGGCCTCAAGTGATCTGCCCACCTCGGCCTCCCAAAGTTCTGGGGTTACAGGTGTGAGCCACCATGCCCAGCCAGAATTCTAGTTTCTATGTCTTGCCTTGGAGCAGAAGAAGGAAGGGCAACAGACAAGAGGGCAGCAGAAGGTCAGAGAAAGACTTTGCTTCTGAGGCTGCTTCTAAGACCTTCCAATCTCCTTTAGTTCAAAGTGCTTAGCATGCCAAAGTGCCATACTCTGGAGTATTGTTTTCTGAGCCCTGACACAACCATTCCTTTTGTTACAAGAGAATCTTGGAGCTAACAGTACCATAAATCTTTGTAAAGCTCTTCTACCACTCAACCAACAAGCATTGGCAAAGAATACAAGATCATTAAATTTATTATCTTCTATTTCTTTCAACAGTTTCATAAGTTGGCAGTTGTCCATAATATTTCAAGTATATACTGAGAAAAATTTTTAACAGCTATATTGAGATTTAATATACATATCATACAATTCACTATATAAGGATACAGTTCAGTGGGTTGGGCATGGTGGCTTGCACCTGTAATCCCAGCACTTTGGAAGGCTGAGGCAGGAGGATCACTTGAGGCCTGGAGTTTGAGACCAGCCTGGGGAGCATAGTGAAACCCATCTCTACAAAAAAAAAAAAAAAAAAAAAACATTGTTTTGATTTAAAAAATCATAGAATTCAGTGGTTTTTAGTATATTCACAGAGTTGTGCAAATATAACCATAATAATTTTAGAACATTTTTACAATGTTCCAAAAAAAACCCAGTATCCATTAGTAGTCACTTCCGCTTTTTTTCCCAACCCTCTAACCCTCAGCTCTAGACAACCACTAATCAACTTTGTATCCCTGTAGCTTTGTCTATTCTGAACATATCCTTAATGTGGAAGTATGCAATGTGTAGTCTTTTGTGACTGGCTGCTTTCACTTAGCATAATGTTGTCAAGATTTATCCATATTGTAATGTATATCACTACTTTATTCCTTTTTACTGCTGAATAATATTTCATGGTATAAACATACTTCATTTTATTTATCCATTCATCAGTTGATGGACATTTGGGTTGTTTCCATGTTCTGGCTAAGTAGTGCTGCTATAAACATTTGTAGCCAAATTCCTATAGGAACATATGTTTTCATTTCTTTTGGGTTTACATCTAGCAGTAGAGTTGCTGGGTCATACAGTAACTCTATGTTTAACCATTTGAGGAGCTGCCAGACTGTTTTCCAAAGGGCTACACTATTTTACATTTCCACCAGCAATAAAACAGTTCCAATTTTTCCACATCCTTGCCAACATCTGCTATAATCTATAGTCTTAATTATAGTTACTCTAGTGAGTTACTCCAGTCAGTGTCTTATTGAGGTTTTGATTTGCATTTCCCTAATGTCTTACGATGTTGGACCTCTTTTCATGTGCTCATGGGCCATGTGAATATCTTTGAAGAACTGTTGGCCAGGCATGTTGGCTCACGCCTGTAATCCCAGCACTTTGGGAGGCCGAGGCGGGTGGATCACGAGGTCAGGAGTTCAAGACCAGCCCGGCCAATATGGTGAAACCCCGTCTCTACTAAAAATACAAAAATTAGCTGCGTGTGGTGGCACATGCTTGTAGTCCCAGCTGTCGGGAGGCTGAGGCAGAAGAATTGCTTGAACCCAACCCAGGAGGCAGAGATGGCAGTGAGCCGAGATTGCGCCATTGCACTCCAGCCTGGGTGACAGAGCAAGACTCTGTCTCGAAAAAAAAAAAAAAAAAAGAACTGTCTGTTCAGATCGTTTTTAAATTGAGTTGTCTTTTTATTATTGGTCATAAGAGTTCTTTCCATATTCTAGACACAAGCCTCTTATTAGATACATGATTTGCAAATATTTTCTCCCACTTTGTTTTGTCTTTTCACTTGCTTAATGGTATCATTTGGAGGGCAAAATTGTTTAAATTTGTTTTGTTTTGTTTTGTTTTGCTTTGCTTTTTGAGATGGAGTCTCGCTCTGTTGCTCAGGCTAGAGCACAGTGGTGCAATCTTGGCTTACTGCAACCTCCGCCTCCCAGATTCAAGCGATTCTCCTGCCTCAGCCTCCCGAGTAACTGGGATTGCAGGCACGCACCACCATGCCTGGCTAATTTTTTGTACTTTTAGTAGAGACGGGGTTTCACCATGTTGGCCAGGCTGGTCTTGAACTCCTGACCTCAAGGAATCCACCTGCCTCAGCCTCCCAAAGCGCTGTGATTACAGGTGTGAGCCACCATGCTTGGCCTTTTTTTTTTTTTTTTTTTTTTTGAGACAGTGTCTCATGCTGTCACCTGGGCTGGAGTGCACCAGCATGATTTCAGCTCACCACATCCTTGACCTCCCTGCCTCAAGTGATCCTGCAGCCTCAGCCCCCCATTGCTGGGACTACAGGTATGTACTGCCACGCCCTACTAATTTTTGTGGGTTTTTTTTTTCATAGAGACAGATTTTTGCCATGTTGCCCAGGCTAGTCTCAAACTCTTGGTTCAAGCAATCCTCCCGCCTCGGCCTCCCAAAGTGCTGGGTTTACAGGTGTTAGCCACCATGCCTGGCCAAGATTTTAATTTTTATGAAGTCCAATTTACCTTTTTTGGGGGGGTGGGGGCGGAGTGTTGCTTGTGTTTTAGGTGTCATATCTAAGAAATTGTTGCTTAGGCATGCTTCATGTAAATCATGAAGATTTACACTTACGTTTTCTCCTAAGAGTTCAAAAATTGACTCAAAATGGATCAAAGACCTAATGTAAGATCCACTTTAAGTCAATTTTTGTGTGTGGTGTGAAGTAGGGGTCTGCCCTCATTCCTTTGCATGTGAATATTCAGTTGTTCCAGCAACATTTTTTGAGAAGACTATTCTTTCCTTGTTGATCATTTCCTTAAGGGTCTTGGGACCCTTGTTAAAAATCAACTGGGCATAAATGGCCGGGTGCAGTGGCTCACACCTATAATCCCAGCACTCTGGGAGGCCGAAGTGGACAGATACTTGAGGTCAGGATTTCAAGACCAGCCTGAGCAATATGATGAAACTCTGTCTCTACCAAAAAAATAAAATACAAAAATTAGCCATGTGTGGTGGCACACACCTGTAGTCTAAGCTATTCAGGAGGCTGAGGCAGGAGAATAGCTTGAATCCAGGAAGTGGAGATTGCAGTGAGCCAAGATTGTGCCACTGCACTTCAGACTAGGCAACAGAGTGAGACCCCATCTCAAAAAAAAAAATCAATTGGCTATAAACGTACATGTGTATTTCTGGACTCTCAATTCTATTCCATTAATCTATATGTCTGTCTTGATGCCAGTACCACACTATCTTGATTACTGTATATTTGTAATAAGTTTTGAAATTAGGAAATGTAAGTCCTCCAATTTCGTTATTAGTTTTTTTAATAGAGACAGAGCTTTGCCATTTTGACCAGGCTGGTCTTGAGCTCCTCGCCTCAAGCGATCCACCCGCCTCAGCCTCCCAAAGTGCTGGGATTACACGCATGAGCCACAATACCCAGCCTAACAATTTTGTTATTTTTCAATATTATTTGGCTATTCTGGGTCCCTTGCATTTCCATATGAATTTTACAATCAGCTTGTCAATTTTTGTCCAAAAAGTACAACTGGAATTTTGATAGGGATTATAGTGAATCTGTAGACCCACTTGGAGAGTACTTTCATGTTAATTACATTAAGCCTTCAGATCTATGAACATGAGACATCTTTCCATTTGTTTAGGTCTTCTTTAATTTCTTTCAACAATATTTTGTAGGTTTTAGGGTATAAGTTTTGCATTTCTTCTGCTAAATTTATTGCTATGTTTTCAAAATTATTTTTCATGTCATATTATGTTCCTATGACTGCTTTTACAAATTACCATAAACTTGGTGGCTTAAAACAACAGGAATTTATTATGTCATCATCCAGGAGGCCAAAGTTTCAAAATCAGTTGAATTTGTCTGAAATCAAGGTGTCAACAGGGGCACACTCCCTCTGGAGGCTCTAGAGGAGAACTTGTTCTTTGCCCCTTTCAAGCTGATGGCTGTCAGCATTCCTTGACTTGTGGCCATGTCACTCCAGTCTCTGCCTCCTTGGTCACATTGCCTACTCTTCTGTGTTGTCAAATCTCCTCTGCCTCTGTTTTATAAGGACACTTGTGATTGGATTTAGGGCCCATTTGGATAATCCAGAATAATCTCCCTAAGGTAACCTCCTTGATTTTATCACATTTGTCAAGACCCTTTTTTCTTATAAGGTAACATTTCCAGGTTCTAGAGATTAGGACTTGGTATTTTGGGATGGCCATTATTCAGCTATTGCAGATCCTATTGTAAGTGGAATTGTGTTTTAATTTTATTTTTTGATTGTTCATTGCCAGTATGTAGAAATCCAATTGATTTTTGTATATGAATCTTGTGCCCTGCAACTTCGCTGAACTCATTTATGTTTTTTTGTTTTTTGCTTTTTGTTTTTGAAACAGAGTCTCATTCTGTCACCGAGGCTGGAGTGCAGTGGCACTGTGTCGGCTCACTGCAACCTCCGTCTCCTGGGTTCAAGCAATTCTCCTGCCTCAGCCTCCCGAGTAGCTAGGATTACAGGCATCCACCACCATGCCCGGCTAGTTTTTATATTTTTAGTAGAGACGGGGTTTCACCATGTTGGCCAGGCTGATCTTGCACTCCTGACCTCAGGTGATCTGCCCACCTTGGCCTCCCAAAGTGCTGGGATTACAGGCATGAGCCATCGTGCCCGGCGTAGCTGAACTCATTTATTATTCTAATTGTGTTTTAGTGGATTCCTTAGAATTTTCTATATATAAAATCATGTCATCTGCAAATAGAATTTTACTTCTTCCTTTCCATTCTGGATGCCTTTGATCTCATTGTCTTGCCTAATTGCCCTGACTCCAATACAAAGTTGAATAGAAGTGGCAAGAGTGGACATCCTAGGCTTCCTACTCCTGATCTTATGGGGAAAACATTAAGTCTTTCACTATTAAGTATTACGTTAACTGTGGAGTTTCAATAAATGCCCTTTATCAGGCTGAGGAAGTTTCCTTCTATTCCTAGTTTGTTAAGTGTTTTTATCCTGAAAAGGTGTTGCATTTTGTCAAATGCTTTTTCTATGTCTATTGAGATGATCATGTGATTTTTGTTCTTGATTCTGTTGTTACTGTGTGTTACACTAATTGACTTTCAAATGTTAAGCTAGCCTCACATTCCTGGTGTAAATCCTAGTTGGTCATGCTGTATAATCCTTTTTATGTGCTGATGGATGCAATTTGCTTATATTTTGTTAAGAATCTTTACATCTATATTCATAAGAAATATTGCTCTGTATTTTTCTTGTGATATCTTTGTCTAGTTTTGATGTCAGGATAATATTGGCCTCATAAACATGAGTTGGGAAGTGCTGAGAAATTTTTAACAACCATATCCATGAATTTTTCATACAGTCTGTTTCAGAAAGTTGAACACGAATATTTTAAATATGTATCATGTGGTATGATAAAACAATAATGGAAACATCAGTCTCTTCTTTTAAAATTCCAATACATTTGAACTTTTAACCTAACATGGCTGGAGCACCATCCATTTTGATATAAACCAAACTTTTTATATCTAGCAAAATTCTTCTTTGCCATGAGTTTAATTTTGGGGGGAGCCACATATTTCTTTGTAAATTTAGAAGTCTTTTGAGACCAATAAAACAAAACAAAACAAAAAGCCAAAAGTATTAATTGGGCAGTGTCTCATACTGCATAATTCATCTAAAGCTAAAGAAAAGTACTTGCAATTTTTGAAATTTTGAATCATTTGAATTTTTTTTTTTTTTTTTTTTTTGAGACAGAGTCTTGCTCTGTCACCCAGGCTGGAGTGCAGCGGTGTGATCTTGGCTCACTGCAACCTCTGCCTCCGGGTTTAATCAATTCTCATGCCTCAGCCTCCCAAGTAGCTGGGATTATAGGCATGCACCACAACTCCTGGCTAATTTTTGTGTTTTTAATGGAGACAGGGTTTCGTCATGTTGGCCAGGCTGGTCTTGAACTCCTGACCTCATCTGATCCACCCACCTTGGCCTCCCAAAGTGCTGGGATTACAGGCATGAGCCACCACTTCTGACCTGAATCATTTGAATTTTGACTTTGTTAGAGGTGTCTTGAATTCTATATCAACTATTTTGTGTCTTAAATTGGAGAGCCTTCATTTAAAAAAATTTTTCTAGACTTTTCCCTATAATTTTCTGACAAAATTTTCATAACTGAAACAACAGATTCTTTTACATCTCCATCTAAAAATGGTTTTCTTTTTTGTGTAAGAATCTAAGCCATTTTATTGCTCAATAAAGTTACAAGCTCAGATTCTGTTATTTTTTTTAATTTTTGGACATTTAATTTTGATTTCAAGAGACTAATCTTATCAATTCATTTTGATTATTGAACAGAAATAAAACAATCAAGTTCACTATGTATTTATTGAAAGTTTCTCTTTATATTTTGTCCATTATATTATCTTAAAATTTTTTTACGCAAGGAACAACTTTTTTTTCCCCATTTGCTTTGCTACTGCAAATTGCTATTGCCATCCATGGTGACATTTATAATCACTCACATTTAAAGCGATTATTGATATATTTGAACTATATATTTACCATGTGTGTAATTGTTTTGTATTCACTACACTTTTTTGTTTTTTAAAAATTCTTCCCTCTTTTTCTGCCTTCTCTAGTTTTAATTGAGCATTTTATGGGATTCTATTTTCTCTCCACTCAGCATATCTAAAGGAGAACAGTTTCTCTACTCACAAGACTTCTGATACCAAATATGTAGGGTTTTCACACAGAGCAATTTAGCTAAGTATGCTAAAAGTTAATCTTTTCTGATACTAACTACCTGGAGTTAGCACAAATCCCACAGGTTAAAGACTTAGTCCCACAAGACTGCCCCACCTCCACATCAGATGCCAGTTACAAGTAATGGATCCCCAGGTTACCCACACTTCTCTCTCACTGGACTACAAATTGAGGATTCCCATGACCCCCTCCTCAGACTCAGTAATTTGTTTTAATGGCTTACAGAATGCAGGGAAACTCTTTACTTACCTTTACCAGTTTATTATGAAGGCTATCATAAAGGATACAGATAAATCACTGAAGAGGCACATAGGGCAAAGTCCAGATAGGTCCTGTGCATAGGAGCTTCTGTCCCCGTGGAGTTGAGGATTAAGTCATTAGCCATTGTGATTAATTCAATCTCTAGTCTCTCTTCCTTCTCTGGAAGTTGGGCGGAGGGGGTGGGTGCTGAAAGTTCCAACCTGTTTTAGTCCATTCTGCTGCTGTAACAAAAGCATCACAGACTGGGTAATTGATAAATAATAGAAATTTATTGGCCTGGCGCAGTGGCTCATGCCTGTAATCCCAGCACTATGGGAGGCCGAGGCGGGCAGATCACCTGAGGCCAGGAGTTTGAGACCAGCCTGACCAACATGGAGAAACCCCGTCTCTACTAAAAATACAAAATTAGCTGGGCGTGGTGGTGCATGCTGGTAATCCCAGCTACTCGGGAGGCTGAGGCAGGAGAATCGCTGGAACTCGGGAGGCAGAGGTTGCAGGGAGCCGAGACTGCACCATTGCACTCCAGCCTGGGCAACAAGAGTGAAACTCCATCCCAGAAAAAAAAGAAAAAAGAAATTTATTTCTCACTGTTTTAGTAGCTAGGAAGTCCAGGATGAAGGCACTGGCTGACTTGGTGTTTGGCAAGGGCTTGCTTTCTGCTTCCAAGAAGGTGCTCTGTGGCTCCATCCTCTGGAAGGGACATATGTTGTGTCCTCACTTGGCAAAAGAGCAGAAGGGCGAAAGGGATGAATGTTCTCCCTCAGGCTGTTTTATAAGGGTACTAATCCCATCCACAAGGAGAAGTTCTCATGGCCTGGTCACTCCCAAGGTCCCCAACTCTTAATAATGTCATCTTGTGGGACCTATAATCCAACACATGAATTTTGCAGGGACACATACATTCAAACCATAGCCCTCTAATCACATAGTTTGTCCCTCTGCCAGTCAGCCCCCATCCTCCAAGGGTCACTTCATTAACATAAGACCAGGTATGGTTGTAAGGGGCTTACTATGATTAACAATAACTACCACCTCTATCACCCTGGATATTCCAAGGATCCGAGCTACTCTGTGTGAGGAACTGGGGACAAAAATAAAATATTAATTTATTGTATTACACTAGGAGCTCTGTGTCAGAAACCAGGGATAAAGACCAAATATATATTTCTTATCATATCACTATATCACGTACACTTCTGGGTTTGTTTGTTTGTTGAGATGGAGTTTCACTCTTGTCTCCCAGGCTGGAGTGCAATGGCACGATCTCGACTCACTGCAACCTCTGCCTCCCAGGTTCAAGCAATTCTCCTGCCTCAGCCTCCCAAGTAGCTGGGATTACCGGCATGCGCCACTATGCCCAGCTAATTTTTGTATTTTTAGTAGAGACGGGGTTTTCCCACATTGCCCAGGCTGGTCTCGAACTCCTGACCTCAGGTGATCCACCTGCCTTGGCCTCCCAAGTGCTGGGATTTCAGGGGTGAGCCACCATGCACGGCCTCAGTTACATTTCTTACAAAAATTTTTTAGTGGTTGCCCTAGGGTTTGCAATATACATTTACAACTAATCGAAGTCCACTTTCAAATAATATTCTGTCTCACGGTTAATGCAGGTACCTTATAACATAACAGAGTATTCCTAATTCCTCCCTCCCTTCTCTAGTAAACATCGCTATAATTCATCGAACCACTTGTTCATGTGCTCTAATCACCCAATCCATTGCTGCTATTATTACTTTGAACAAACAGTTATCTATTAGATCTGACAGGATTAAGAAAAAGATTTATTTTATCTTCATCTTTTGCCTTCTCTGATGTTCTTCTTTCTTTATGTAGATGCAAGTTTCTGATTTATGTAATCTTCTTTTAGCATTTCTTGAGAGGCAGGTCTGCTGATGACAGATTCCCTCACTTTTGTTTGTTTGAGAAAGTCTTTTTTTTTTTTAAATTGGAGTAGCCTCCATTCTACAAAATAGAAAGGCTCCCCTGAGGAAATCTTTATTTTCTCTTCACTTTTGAGAGAGAATTTCACTGTATACAAAATTTTAGTTTGGTGGTTTTTTTTTTTTTTTTAACACTTTAAATATTTCACTTTACTCTCTTTTTGCATGCAGATTTCTGACAAGAAATTACATGTTCATTCTTATCCATTCCTCTATAGGTAATTTTTTTCTCTTCTTTAAGATTTTCTCTTTGTCTTTGGTTTTTGCAATTTGAATATGATATGCCCAGGTATAGGTTTTGTTTTTTTTTTTTTTGTATTTATCCTGCTTCGATTTTTTTTCTAATCTTCCTGCATTTATGGTTTGGTTTCTGTCATTAATTTAACAAAATTCTCAGCTTTTTTTTTTTTTTTTTTTTGAGATGAAGGCTCGCTGTGTCACCAGGCTGAAGTGCAGTGGTGTGATCTCGCTCACTGCAACCTCTGCCTCCTGGGTTCAAGCGATTCTCCTGCCTCAGCCTCCCGAGTAGCTGGGACTATAGGCACCCACAACCACGCCTGGCTAATTTTTGTATTTTTAGTAGAGACAAGGTTTCACCATGTTGGTCAGGCTTGTCTCGAACTCCTGACCTTGTGATCCGCTCACCTCGGACTCCCAAAGTGTTGGGATTACAGGCGTGAGCCACTGTGCCCGGCCTGCCATTATTACTTCAAATATTTATTCTACTCATTTCCTTCTCCTTCTGGTATTTCCATTACACATAATTACATATTTTGTAATTGTCCCACAGTTCTTGAATATTCTGTTTCTTTTCTTTTTCTGTTACTTTTCTTTTTGCATTTCAGTTTGGGAAGTTTCTATTGACATATCTTCAAGCTCATTGAATATTTCCTCAGCCATGTCCAGTCTACTAATCCATTAAAGGCATTCTTCCTTTTGTTCAGTGTTTTTGACTCTAACATTTCCTTTTGATTCTTTCCTAGAGCTCTCGTCTCTCTGCTTTACATTACCCATCTGTTCTTGAATATTATCCACTTTTTTCCATTAGAGTCCTTAGCATATTAATCATAGTTAATTTAAATTTCCACTCCAATAATGTATTAGTCATGTTTTTTAATTTTCTGTATTTCATGAGGTTTTGACATCTTAGGGGCCTGCTAATCCTGGAAAGACCGCCTCTCCCAGAGCTAACTAATTTCTAGAGGCAGTAAACAACTTGCCCATGAGCATCCAGCAAGCCAACCAATCCAGAGCTTGTATCCGTAACCACCTCCTTTACCTAACTCTTGCACACCGAGCCAGTATTTCCCCTGCCCTAATTAATCCCAGGGCCAGAGACCAGACAACTAGAGATCACTGCTGTAACACAGGGCCTACTAAAATTGTCCAGATTGGTCAAAGCTAAGCTATTTACCTTGCCCTGCCTTCCTTTCTCTGAAAAACACAATAAAGGCTGTGTCCATGCTTTTCTCTGTCTGTCTACCTCCCGACTGAACCTGATGCTTCTCCATCTGGCCTTGTGTGACATGAGTTGTCCCCTCCCCTTAAGAACTGTAATAAACTCTTCTTTCAAGGCAGTTGTCTCCATGTTTGTCATTTTACCATGCTTGATTAAAACAAAATCCTCAGTACATTTTAAAACAGATAATACCAAAATCTCTGCCACATCTGAGTCTAGTTCTGATGCCAGCTATGTCTCTTTGGATTGTGTTTTTTCTTGTCTTTTCGCATGCCTTGCAATTTTTTGCTGAAAGCGGACATGATGTATTGGGTAATAGGAATTGAGGTAGACGTTGTGTGAAGTTTTATTTTTATTTTTATCTGGCTAGGAGTTAGACTGTGTTCAGTTTGCTGCAGCAGTAGGTGTTAAAGATTTTAATTTCTTCTAAAGTCCTTGTGTTTTCCTCCTCTGTTGTCTTTGAATTTCCCTAGAAACTCCTTCATAAATAGAATCTAAGCGTTGCAGCCCTTTCAGCTTTAATGCACTTTTACTATTCAGGAGTCCGGCTGTTGTGGTAGCAAGATACAGGGTAGGAGAGCATTCTATAGTCCTATGACTGGAGCTCAGTATTTTAGTGGGCCTGTGACTCTAGACTGTAACCTTCATAATTGCTTCTTAGGGTATGTTTTTGCTTTGTTTTGTTTTTTACCTCATATGTGAGACAAGAAGTGCAGAATGAATTATTTCTTAGGGTATTTTTTTGTTTTGTTTTGTTTTTTACCTCATATGTGAGACAGGAAATCCAGAATGAGATGGAGCTAGATAATTTCCCTTTCCCCAAGTAAGAGAAGGCATCGGCGAAGGCTTTCCCCCTGCTGGATAGGCCTCTGTTGTGGAGAAAGCTCTGGTTTTATTTCTAAATGGTCACTTTACCCTCCCCCTGCCAAACATAAGGATATTTCTCACCATTCTTCATCATGAGAACCTGGTGGGAGGTAAAACTCATGAAAGTGTGGGTTCTCCCCTTAGACTGGGCTCCCAGGAGTTTTTAACTCTCAAGCTAATTCACACTCAGCCTCTGGCAGTTCATGGAAGTTACCATTTAGGTGTTCCTGTCAGTTACTGGTTCCAGCACCTCCTGCTTCAGGTAAGCTGGCTTGTATTCTCTGTATTCACATGTCTCTCCAGTTTTCAGGGTGATAGTTTCTCCTGTAGCCAAAATTCTCTGATAGAACTAAGAAAAGTTGTAGGTTTTCAGTTCAGCTTTCTTCTTGCTTTGAGAATGAGAGTGACCGACTTATAATCTCTTTACATGTTGGAGTGTTCACGATCACAACTGTTCACACTAGATTCTATGTTAGTAACATGCCTTCATTTTAAACTAAAACATTTTGTACATACTTATTTTTCAACCATAAAAATGTTATATTTATTAAATTAAAATAATAAGTATTTCAATTTAATTACCAATTATGACTCTACATACGTATCACTATAACCGTGCTATCTATATCAAATATTCAAATAAACACATTACAATGTTAAATTAGTGTGAGAGAAACGCACTGGAACAAATCAATCTATTGACAACTAGTTTGGTGATGTTTGTATATACACTAGAAACAACACATATTCTTGATATGTTCCTATAATACGACAATATCTTATGTTGACGTTAAAGTAAAACAATCCTACCAAAACAACAAAGCTGTGTTTTACAGAAAAGTATTTTACACTGCTTTAGTTTTTTAGGAGCTTTATTGAGGTATAATTTACACAGCATAAAATTCACCCCTTTATACGATTCAATTATTTTTAAGGAAAATTTGCATTTGTGCAAGCATCACCACAATCCAATTTAGAGCATTCCCAATGCTCCAAAGGCATCCCTTACAACCATTTGCAGTCCATTGCCATTTCCACCACCAGCTTCAGGCAGCCACTGCCTTCTGTCTTCATAGATTTTCCTTTTCTGGACATTTCATATAAACGGAATCATAAAATATGTGGCCTTTTCATCTGGATTCTTTCATTTAGCATGTTTTTGAGGTTAATCCATGTTACATTAATAACATGTATCAGTACTCACTCCTTTTTATTGCTGAATAATATTCCATTGTATGGATATACCACATTTTGTTTATCTATTCACCTAATGGTAAACATTGGGATTATTTCCACTTTTTGGATATCATGAATAATATCCAAGCGTTTATGAATAAACGCTTCTTTGAACATGTTTATATAAGTCTTTGTGTGGATATATACTTTCTTTTCTATTGAGTAAATACCTAAAAGTGGATGGCTGAGTTATTCGGTACATGTATGTCAGTTAAGCTTTTAAGAAAAGTTCAAACTGTTTTCCAAAGTAGTTGTTGCATTTTACATTCTCACCAGCAATGTTGGAGGGTTTTGGTTTCTCCACATCCTAGCCACAATTTATTATTGCCTTTCTTTTTTATTATAGTCACACTAATGGGTATGAAGTGGTATCTCATTGAGGTTTTAATTAGAATTTCTATAATGATTGATGATGTTGAGCATATTTCGTGTGCTTATTATACATTTGCATATCTTTGTTGAGATATCTATAAATCTTTTCTTTCTTTAACCTTGCTAATTAGGTGACTTTAAGTCTATAAATCTGTTGACTATTTTAAAATTTTTGGCTGGGCGCGGTGGCTCACGCTTGTAATCCCAGCACTTTGGGAGGCCGAGGCGGGTGGATCACGAGGTCAGGAGATCGAGACCACAGTGAAACCCCGTCTCTACTAAAAATACAAAAAAATTAGCCAGGCGTGGTGGTGGGCGCCTGTAGTCCCAGCTACTCGGGAGGCTGAGGCAGGAGAATGGCGTGACCCCGGGAGGCGGAGCTTGCAGTGAGCCGAGATTGCGCCACTGCACTCCAGCTTGGGCGACAGAGTGAGACTCTGTCTCAAAAAAAATAAAATAAAATAAAATAAAATTTTGTTGTCTTATTATTGAGTTGTAATTGTTCCTTATCTATTCTTAACACAAGTCCTTTATTAGAAATATGATTTGCAAGTATTTTCTTCCAGTCTGTGGCTTGGATTTTAATTTTCTTTTTAAAATTTTAATCTTCTTAATGACATCTTTTGAAGCACAAAATCTTTCAACTTTGATGAAGTCCAACTTACAATTTCGTCTTTTGTGGATTATGCTTTTGGTATTGTATGTAAGAACTTGTTTCCTAACCAAAGACTTTTCCTATGTTTTCTTCCAAAAATTGTAAGTTTTAGATCTTACATGTAAGTCTCTGAACTGTTTTAAGTTATTTTTGTGTATAGTGTGGGGTGTGGTCTAAATGTATCTTTTTGCATGTGTGTATCCAGCACCATTTCCTCAATGAATTGCTTTGGAATCTTTGTTGAAAATAAATTGATCTCCCTTCATCTTAAATTTTTTTTAAGTTTTTTTTTTTTTTTTTTTTTTTTGAGACAGAGTCTCACACTGTCACCCAGGCTGGAGTGCAGTGGCGCGATCTCGGCTCACTGCAAGCTCCGCCTCCCGGGTTCACGCCATTCTCCTGCCTCAGCCTCTCCGAGTAGCTGGGACTACAGGCGCCCGCCACCACGCCCGGCTAATTTTTTTTTTTTTTGTATTTTTAGTAGAGACGGGGTTTCACCGTGTTAGCCAGGATGGTCTCGATCTCCTGACCTCGTGATCCGCCCGCCTCGGCCTCCCAAAGTGCTGGGATTACAGGCTTGAGCCACCGCGCCCGGCCTCATCTTAAATTTTAACTAAATGAAAAATTCAGTGTCTCAGTTGCACTAGACACATTTCAAGTACCCAACAGCCATGTTTGGCTAGTGACTACCACATTCAGTAGTGCAGCCCTAGGGGACACAAAGATGAAAATATTACAGTTCTCAACCCCAAGGACCTCATATTCTGGTGACATCAACTTAAGGAAACTGAAGCAGTGTAAGAATAAGCAATATGCTAACAATGAAAAGCAACAGCAAGAAAAAAAGCCACAATGATTGTAAATTAATGCTTTCAAAGAGTGGCTATATGTAAACATATTCACAATTTTTGACTAAGGAATTCATCTCCTAGAATTTGTTCTATTGAAATCATTCAAAATAAAAAGAAGCCATTTGTACTTATGTTTAGAGATGCATTATTTATAAGTTCAAAAAAACTACAAACAGGGGGTCAGTGGGAATTAGGAGTAACTGCTAATAGGTATGGTATTTCTTTTGGGGGTGATGAAAATGTTCTAAAATTTGATAGTGGTGATGCTTGCACAACTCTGAATATACTAAAAACTACTGAGTTGTATATTGTAAAACAGTAAATTTTATGGCACATGAATTATATCTCAATAACAATGTTATTTAAAACTATAAACAATCTAAATATCAAACAAGTAAATGTTAATATTTTTACTCAGAAATAGCAAAGGAATAGCTCCGTAGCTCCATTTATTGGGCATTTACTACATGCCAGGCACTATTCTGAGCACTTCACATGCATTAATTCAGTGGTTCTCAAAGTGTGGTCCTCAATCCAGTAGCATCTGGTATGCAAATTCAGGCATCCCAGGCTGGAGTGCAGTGGTGCAATCTCGGCTTACTGCAGTCTCCACCTCCCAGGCCCAAGTGATTCTCCTGCTTCAGGCTCCCAAGTAGCTGGGATTGTAGGCATGCACCACCACACCAGCTAATTTTTTTTTGTATTTTTCGTACAGATGAGGTTTCACCATGTTGGTCAGGCTAGTCTCAAACTCCTGACCTCAAATGATCTGCCTGCCTCAGCCTCCCAAAGTCCTGGGATTACAAGCATGAGCCACTGCACCCAGCCAACAAAATGTGTCCTACAAAGCTTCTGTGTGATTCTGCAGCATGAACAAGTTTGAGAATCTCTGTATGCATTATGCCATTCTTGCATTGCTATGAAGAAGTACCTGAGACTGGGTAATTTATGAAGAAAAGAGGTTTAGTTGCCTCACAGTTCTGCAGGCTTTACAGTATCTGCTCAACTTCAGGGAAGGCCTCAAGGAACTTTTACACATGGCAGAAGGCAAAGCAGGAGAAGGCACGTCATATGGCAAGAGCGGGAGCAAGATAGGGAGAGGATGCCACACACTTTTAAACAACCAGATCTTGAGAGAACACACACACTATGGTGAGGACAGCACCAAGGGGATGGAGCTAAACCTTTCATGAGAAATCTGCTCCCAGGACCTAAACACCTCCCACCAGTCCCCACCTCCAACATTGAGGATTACATTTCAACATGAGATTTGGGGGGACACATATTTAAACTATATCACTGTATTAAGTTATCTAATTCTGACAGCAAACCCATAGGTTAGCAATATTATTATCCCCACTTATGAAATAGAAGATTGTAAAAATATGAAATGCTAACTGGTGTTTTATGAGATTATGTACATATATATCTACACACAGCAGCCATACAAAAAATATATATTATACACATATACACAGCCCTCGGAAAGAACTGAACAAAGGAGAATAATGTGATTGGGTAGGAGATCTTGGGTGTCATTTTTGTAGTTGTAAAGTTTCAACAAAGTTTGTTTTGTGTGTTTCAGGGGTAGCTGTGTTGGACTGGCAAGTGCTTTCACAGCAGAGCCACTGAGCTGTGCCTAGAAAAGCAGCCAGAAAAAGTCCCTACAAGGTCAGGGACTGAGAAATCCCAACCTGGGGTGAGGGTGCTGTCCATAGACCAGTCAGACCTGGTCGGAGACTGTGAAGGGATAAGGTGGGGCAGTTGGGCCAGCTTATGGAGTGCCTTGAAATGCCAGCCAGAGGAGTCCAGGCTTCATCTTAAAGACAACAGGGAGCCCTGGAAGTTTCTATGAATGACAGATATGTAAGAAGTAGTGCTTTAGAAAATCAAGTCTGCTAGCCATCTGGTGAAATGAGCCTCTAGAAGACTAGTTAAGGTGCTGTTGCAATTATCCAGACATGAGAAGGGGCCTTGCCTAGTGTTGTTCCAGAGAATGGAAAAGAAAGGAGGAGGCGGGACATTTCGAAGGTGGAATCTACAGAATAGTATAAATGTAACTGAGTACCTCTCTCCTGGATCCTTTCCCCTTTCTCTTCTCTAGTTCCCAGTTTCTCTAGGTAGGTTTCTTCATTCTCTACCTGTGACCACAAGTCTAGAATCTCTCATGAAAATGAATCAGAAACTAAACATTGCTATCCCAAAGAATGATGGGTTATGCCACCTAGTCTATAAAATCAGATAGTATCACGATCTCTCTTAAAACACATTAATAGCTGCTCAGTGCCTATAGATGAAAGTCCAAACTTCCTTAACTTGGTTCAGAAGGTCCTTCATGACCAGCTGAACCTGCCTTCTAGGCTCTTCTCTTGTCACATTCCCCTGATTACTCCCATACTTTAGCCATTCTGCATCAATTTCAGTTCCTCTCAGGGCTTTGGACATGCTGGCTTCTCTGCTCAGCTCCTTGTTGACATACTCTGATATAATTTGGGTCTCTATTCCCACCCAAATCTCACATTGAAATGTAATCCCCAGTGTTGGAGATGGGGCCTGGTGAGAGGTCACTGGATCATGGGAGCAGATTTCTTATGAATGGTTTAGCTGCATCCCCCTTGGTACTGTCCTCACGGTAGTGAGTGAGTTCTGGTGCGATCTGGTCATTTGAAAGTGTGCAGCACCTCCCCTTCTCTCTCTTGCTCCTGCTTTCACCATGTGATGTGCCTGCTTCCTCTTCACCTTCCACCATGATTTGAAGCTTCCTGGGGCCTCCCCAGAAGCAGATGCCACTATGCTTCCTGTACAGCCTACAGAACTGTGAGCCAATTGAACCTCTTTTCTTTATAAATTACCCAGTCTCAGGGATTTCTTTATAGCAATGTGAGAACGGACTAATACATATTCCAATTTATCCTTTAAGTCTCACCTAAAATGGTGTTTCTTCCAGACAGCCTTCCCTGATCACCAGTCCAAATCACGTGGCCTTGCTTCATGCTCCCATGGCATCCGGACTTTGCCCTTCATAGCACCTGGTACTTCCTCCATTATAGTACCTGTTCTGTTATATTGTAACCACCTCTGTGCTTGTCTGCCCTGCTACAGTGTTAAAGTAATTGAAATGGACACTGGGCCTGAGGAATCCCTGAGCAGGAAAAGCCAGTTAGGCCTCTTAAGTGATCTTAACCTTGCTTGATTTGCAAACATAAGTGAAACTTAACTTGGGCTATTTCTTGTAAATGCCTATGTTAAAGAAAAACAGAACTTAAGCTCAATGAATCAGAAGCAACCAACAAACTTGTAAGTATGTGACTAGGGACTTTCTCACAGGACAGACCAAATAAGACAGCTGTATAACTGTAGCCAATCAAATGTTTTATTTGCCTTACTTCCATGTTCCTCCTGTAAAAGCCTCCCACTGCTGTACCCTTAGTGGAGCCCCCCAGCCACTTCTGGTTTGGAGCTGCCTGATTCATGAATTGCTGTTTGCTCAAGTAAACTCTTTTAAATCTTATGTGCCTCAGTTAATCTTTTTAACAACATTATTCTGTGAGCTCCCAAAGTCAAGACTATGCCTGCCACAAAGCTGGTGCTAATCAATGTTGGTGGAATGAATTCCTGGGGTGTGATGAGCTGTGTTCCTGTTAACTGCAGCAGAACAGTACGCCTGGAAGGACCTGGGATCTGGAGTTACACAGGACCCAGTGAGATGGGGCAGATCCCAGAGAACATTCTCACTGCAGAGGCTGGGAGGATGTCCAGACCAGCCTGGCAGCAGATAAAAGGAGGTAGTCTATTAAAGCAATCAGAATCAGGAAGATGTTCTAATAAGAGGGCACTGGAACAGGTTTGGAAAGCCAAGCAGGCCATAGATAGTAATAGATACATTCGCTGTTAGTGAATTCACTGTTTCTTAGAACCTGTGCCTGTAACTTCATATACATAATCCTCAAGACAAGTATATGGAGTAGGTATTGCCATCCACATTTTACAGATAAGACTGAGGTTTAGAGCTGGGATTCAGAGCAAGATTTTCTTGGTTCCAGAGCCTGTGCTCTTTCCTCTACATTAGTGCTTCTTAAACTTTAATGTGCACAAAATCACCTTGGGTTCTTGTTAACATGCTAATGTCTCAATAGATCTAGGCTGGGGCCTGAGGTTCTGCAATTTTAACAAACTCCCACTGATGCTGATGCTGCCAGTCTATGGATTATATTTTGGGTCATAAGACTGCACATGATACTGCATGTTTTTCTCAGAGAGGTTAAATAACTCACCCAGGTCACATAGCTGGTTCGTGGTAGAGCCAGGATTTTTTAACCTAAGTCTGACTCCAAAATCTATGTTCTTAGTTATCAAAATATGCTGTCTCCTTCTATGAGCAGGAAACAGTGCCCCCGGCTTCTTGGCTGGGGCTTAAGGGAAAAATCTAATCCCTGAGAAGTAGACAGGGCCAGGAAAATTAAGAGGGTTACCAAGACAAGGCCTCTGGCAGAGGGAACCAGGGCTCAGTTACCAGCCTGCAGCACAGGGTGGGGCCCAAGTCTTAGGAACAAGATAGAAGCTGAATTTCTAGAACTAGGGCACAGCAGCAAGAGTGACGATGCTGAGACTCCAAGCGTGGGCCAGAGCCCATGCAGGTCGTCCTCCTGGGTTCTCACGTGCATCCACGGACAGGGGCGGACTGACCCTTCAGGTGTAATGAGGCATGGGAGAGGGGAAGAAGGACACAAGGGCTGGGAGCCAGGCCACTCCTCATATTCTCTTCCCCAGGATTCTTGGCACTGCCCAGAGAGGTGAGGCCTTCTTGAGGCTCACCTTTGGGGCTGTAGACCCCACTCCCTGCACTTCCCTTTCTCACCCTCCATTCTCTTGATTTCAAGCCTTCCTCCCACCTTTGGTCCTCCACATGCATGCTCCCTGTTTGCAAGAGAGGATGGTTCCATATCTCAGGCCCTTATCCTACTGACAGAGCTGTCAGGAGCCATAATGATTACCTTATATTTTTCTTTCCTTTTTTCCATCCCACCTTTTCCCTTTGATTGGCCAGGGCACACGGTGTGTCTCTGAAAAGGCAGAAACTGGGGAATTAGTATTGGCTTAGTGTGGGGCCTGCAGTGGGGAGGAGGGGGAGCAGCACAGAGCAGAATGAGAGTAGAGAGTTGGGCATTTCCAATGCTTCTGGTCTCATACTTTCACATCAGGAATCCGGCCATCCATGCTACACCAGCTGTCAGCTCAAGGGCTGCATCAGAGTCATCAACTATATTAGGATCTTGCTCAAAATTTTTGATTGACTTTTGGCTAAAGGTCACTTTAGAGCTTCCACACAAAGGACAGGTACAAATGCGATATTCAGGATAAGTTCCAGAGTTCAAAACAGAAAAATGACCAGATAAAATGACCACCTTTTTCTAAGCATGAAAAATGTGACATTTCAGAACCAGCCTTGCGAAAGTAATTACTAGGCATCATTATGCCAATGCTACCTTTGTGGAAAAAAAAAAAAAAGTCTTTTTCACAAGCAGAGACAGGTGACTCTGCCATGAGGATAATCTCCCATGACCCGAGAGTCTACCATGTACCTACTGTCACTTCTGACCCCAGACAGATGTTGTCCAAGTGACCTCTCCTGAGAGGAGGGTGTCCAGGGACAAAGAAGGGGTGAAGTTAAAACGGGTCGGTATCCTCTTTCTTATCCTTCCTTGGCCTCTTTCATTCATTTCTCAAAATTCACTTTGATTCATTTTTGAGTGCTGATTACTGTATAGCCTCTGAAGACTCTGGTAACTGTCCACATGTGTCACTTGAAGAGGGATCCTGGAATCATTCATGACTTGAGAAGCTTCCAAAAACTACATACATTTTTTTTAAGTCAGCGTTCCCTGGTTGAATATACATGTTTCATTTTTTTATATCCCAGTTGAAAAAAATTCCCATGTGGCTGGGCATAATGGCTCATCCCAATAATTCCAGCACTTTGGGAGGCCGAGGCAGGAGGATTGTTTGAGTCCAGGAGTTCAAAACCAGCCTGGGCAACATAGGAAGACCCTGTCTCTTTTTTTTTTTTTAAATCCACCGGGTGTGGTGGCTCATGCCTGTAATGCCAGCACTTTGGGAGGCCGAGGCAGGTGGACCACCTGAGCTCAGGAATTCGAAACCAGCCCAGGCAACATGGTGAAACTCCATCTCTACTAAAAAATTAGTTGGGTGTGATGGTGCACACCTGTAATCCCAGCTACTGGGGAGGCTGAGACACAAGAATTGCTTGAACCTGGGAGGCAGAGGTTGCAGTGAGCAGAGATCACACCACTGCATTCCAGGCTGAGTGACAGAGTGAGACTCTGTCAAAAAAAAAAAAAAAAAAAAATCCCAATGTGTATTTTATGCATATACATAAAAGGTTCCAAATGGACAAGCACAGGATACACTCTGACTATTAACCTTTGGGGATGCGATTGTGAACAGTGGAAGGGACTTCACTTCTTTTGCCTTATAGAAAATTTATTGTTTGGATTTTTAAAGTAATAAGCATTAATTTTATAATTTGGGAGGAAGGAAAGAAAGGAAGGAAAGAAGGAGAGAGGAAGAAAAAAGCAAGTTGAGAAAGAGAAGGAATAGAAAAAAAAGAGAGAGAGAAAGCAAGCTACCTCCACCCTCCTCCACCCTCTCCCTGAATATGATCCAGAGAATCTCATCTATGTCCCTCATCCTGCAAGAGCAATTGGAGCCCTCATAGGAACAGAGAACAGCAGCTGCTCACTTTCTTTGGTACATTATTCATCATGTATTTATTTTATTTCAATTTGTCAGAGTCAAAAGAGCTCAAAATAAAAATATGTGTGATAACTTTTGGCCATTTTCAGTATCAAAATGATAAACAGTATTTAGGGATACTAGAGGCAAGAGGGAGGCTAAGGGGAAAACGTAAAAGGAACACGTTGGATAAGAAAGAAACAGCAGTTTTAAGTAAACAGCAACAAATACCAGTGTGCTTAAAAACCCAGGAGTCTGCTATTAAGCTTTCAACAACCTTGCCCCTAGAGGCTGGGCCAGAAAAGTAGACATAGAAGCCACCGTCTCCTTGATTCCCTTCTTTCCTCCAGAATGCCCACAGCATTGGCCAGCAGCTGTAGACGTGTTTCTTCAAGATCCATCCTCTCAAGACCCACCTCCAAGCTCACCTTCCCCAGAAACCCTCCCCTCTCTGCCCTGCCCTTTCATGACAGCTCTTTTGCATCCCCATGGCTATGTGTTTGACTTTCCAGTTATTTTGCACGTGTTAACCATGTTATTTTGTACTTGTGATCATGTTGCTTGTGTATTTATTCTATTGATCTGAAAACTCTTTGAGCACAAAGACCTCTGGTGCACCACTTCACCCCTCTCTGTGTCTAGCTGCTGCCTCATCCACGGAGGGTGTCCAGTGACCTTCCATCCCCTTCCCACTACCTCTCTATCCTCTTGTCCAGTGACATTGCCTAGGAGCCCGGACACCGTGGTTAGCAGATGACCACGCAGGCACGTCTGTCTAATTCTAGCCAAGGGCATGGGGGAAAGGACAGAGCCCAGGGACCTGTGGCCTATTCTCTGAGAGGACGCTGAGCTAATAATAGGAAGGGAGATTAGGGAGGGATTTGACTGCATTGTTATCTCACAGGAATGGCGTTTGAGAGCCTTGCTTCCAAGCTCTTCCAAGAGTCATGCCACCCCCCTCCACCCCTGAATCTCTGTGGAAGCGCCCACTGCCTTTCCCCCTTCGTTCTCTTCTCTCCTTCCATCTGCTCTTCTCGTCAGCCCGTCCATCCTGCTCCCCTTCCCCTAGACCATTCCTCATCCCTTTGCTTTCCACATTCTGGCCTCCGTGTGCACCAATTTTCTCTGCTTCTCCTCCTCGTCCCACAAGTCCTTCCCATGTGTCCACGCCTGCTCTGGCCTCTTCTGGCTGCTGTCCCTCAAACCCTACCCTTCCCAGAACTCTCCCTGTCTTCACTTTCAGGCATCAAATTTGTTTTTCAGGCTTGTGGCCTTTGTCTTCTCTCCCTTAACACCTTGGGGCCACTCCGTGTCTGCCCCTCCACTGTCCCTGGGCCTGATCCTTCTCCCAAAGCTGAGCTGGACAAGCACAGGTAACAGAGGCTGAGGTGGGCTGACAGCCTCCACTTCCCCCAGCAACTAGCAATGAACCCTGCCAACACCAGGCATTTGAACACCTCTGAGAACAAGACCCAGGACAGGCAGGCTACAGACACCTCCCCACACACAGCCAAGCTATTCTTAGGAACCCAGAATCACAAAAGGGCCATTCGCTTTGTTTCACACCGCCCCCATGGAGCTGCTCTTGGCAGCCAAGGCTGTAATCTCAGAGACAAGGGGCCCAGGCACGGGGAGACCAGGCTGGAGCCTGTGCCCCCTGCCCTGGCTTCTCAGAGCCACAAGGCTCTGCCCTTGGGCAATGTCATCTCCTCCACCATGCACGGACGCACAACTCTGCACCTTTTTTGCAGTCTTGGCCTAGTCACTCCACTGTCTTTGTTCCCACAGCCGGACCTCAGCTCCCCCAGCCCCGCTACTATGCAATATCTCTGCATATCTCCCCCCTCTGCCTCTCTCCCAGCCTCTCCATGGACCCCTTTCCTGACTTTTCCTCATTCCCAGCAAACCAACTACTGTCCCATCTTGCTTCCTTCCCACTCTTCCTGCTTAGAATGGTTCAGCTGTTTTAATCTAGTAAACTCCCAGACCTTTGATAAAGGCCCTTCTTTCCTTGCTACAGGTAGGGAAGGTAAACCTCTGCACTGGTCCCTTCAGACATCCAGGAGCCTGACCAGCTCTCATCCTCCAATCTGATCCATGGACCCAAGAGGCAGTCTGGCACTGGGACTGCTAGCTGCCCTGGAAAAGTTTCCTTGGAGAAAAGCATCAGCCAGCTCCCCAGGCCCCTCTGTTCCAAATCTGACTTTGTGACTCTCAGATCCAGGGAGGTCACTTACCACCTTCTCCCATGGCCAGAAGAACCTGCATAATGTGTGTATCTGTTGCCTACTTACTCAGTTTCTAATTCTTGTGGAGAACTTTGGGGCATGTATAGCAAAGGACTGGAATTAACGTTTTGCACTAAAGTGGAATTAAGGTTCTGCTGGGCTTGCACACCCAGCAAGTGCTGCTGCAGTCTCAAATACCTGCTACAGCACAGAACATCCCAGAAGGGTCAGCATTCCACCATTCTCCTGGAGCACCAGCAAAAGCCCTGCCCTAAGAGACCAGGAAGCTCTCTTGGGGCTGAGTTGCAGGTTGGGCCCAGTAAAGGCACCTGTACCTTCACACCAGGGACATTGTCTTTCTAGGTGAAGTAAAAATACTGAAGCAAAAACAAGCAGAAGACATTGAATTACTGAGCATTATGTATGTTTCTAGATCATTCGCTAGGGCTACTCCCTGCCCTCCAGCCCTACTTTAATCTTTATACGATGGAACTCAGGAGGCCGAGACCCTTCTCCAGCCAGTGAATGGGCCCAATGGTGACAGCCGGGGCTGCATCAAGCTCTGCCTTGAGCTCCCTACGTGCATATCTGAAGATGAGGAGGGAGCCAGCTGAGCCTCATGTTTGCAAGCCCACTTTCTGGTGGTGGGCACCCAAACTCTCCAGGCATTCCCAAAGCACCCCCCAGGCTTCCAAAAAGAGAGATGACAATAAGAAAACAACCAGAAAGTGCAAAAGAAAATGGTGAACAAAACAAGGGCATCTTTTATTACCCCTTCTTCACATATTCTGGACTGCCCTACCTTAAAAACAAAACGAACCATGCTACTTGGCCCTCTTCCCTTGAGTTGTTGTCTAATCTCATTCATTTCACTGCCAAACTCCTCAAATGCATAGTGTACACCCACTGCCTCCACTTCCTGTCCACTCATCTTTTTCCTCATTAACTCCCTGTGGCCTGGCTTTGCCTGTGACACTACACAAGCTGCTTGCTCTAAGATAATCCAAGTTCTTTTCTCTGTCTTCCTGATACACAGGCTTTCTTTGGCATCTGACACTGCTGGCCACCTGCTCTTCTTGAAATGCTTCTTTTGGCTTCTAGGAAACTGCCCATTTCTCACTCTCCTTGGCTCTCTTTGAATCTCCTTCTCTTCTCTGCGGGATTCTCTTCCTTCTCCCATCGCTGTACTGTGGGTATCTCCCAGGCCTTTCCTCTTCTCTTCAACCTCATGGCTTCTTTCACATCCCCTGAGGTAGTCAGCCCTCTTTTTCCAGTTCTGCCCACTGGTCTCATAGCTCCAGCTTCCTTCCGGAAAGCAAAACATCTTCCATTGGTTGCCCCACTCTTACCTCCATTTCCCCCAAACGGAACACTGTCCTTCCTCCTACGTGTCCCTTTTGCCATTATTCCCATCCTTGCCAACATCATGCAGTCATGCCTCTCCCTTCCTCATTTGTTGCATCCAGGCTGTCAGCAAGGCATTTTATTCCTTCTTTAGAAAGGCCTTCCAGCCTTGCCTTTCCGCTTCATGCTGCTGGTTTCGCTTTCCTGCCAAAGTCAATGGCTACTGTATCCTCCTCTCGGGTCTCCCTGCCTCCAGCCTCTCTTCTGCAAAGCACCCAATAATACCCCTGCTAGGCCTATCAAACTCTGGTTTCAAGATATCACAATGACTGCCATGGTTAAGAACTTTAGTCATTCCTCATTGCTTCCAGGGTATCATCCATTTTGCTGTCCTGGGAAATAGGGAAGAGTCTGTAGAAAGCCCTTTGAGCAAGACAGACCTGGGTCTGAATCCCAGTGCCACGATTACTACTTACCTTGAGCAAACATCTTAGCCTCTCTGAACCCCATTGCTCCTCCATAAAACACAATTTAAGTGACACACAATTATGAACATGTGTGAGATCATGCTGTATAAAACACTGTGCGCCTAGCACAGGTGGTCACTCAACATGTATATAGCCCTTTCCCCTCTCCGACAATGTGGCCCTACCTTGCTTTCCTTCCACCTATATCTCCAGATCCCCCATACGCATAGCCTCATCAGGCGTGTGTCCTCCGAGTCCTTATGAACTCACCACACCATTCCCCTTCCATGCCTTTGGTCACTCTGTGATTCTCATTGCCCAGAACATATCCTGATACTCAGTGCTTCTCAAAGCCCTCCCCTCACCTCAAGCTCCAGTGTCATGTCCGCATCTTGAAAGCTTATTTTATTTTATTTTATGGTATTTTGGGACAGAGTCTCACTCTGTCCAGACTGGAGTGCAGTGGCGCGATCTCAGCTCACTTCAATCTCCGATTCCCAGATTCAAGTGATTCTCATGCTTCAGCGATTCTCATGCCTTCTGAGTAGCTGGGACTACAGGAGTGCACCACCATGCCTGGCTAATTTTTGTATTTTTTGTAGAGACCGGGTTTCACTATGTCGGTCAGGCTAGTCTCGAACTCCTGACCTCAAATGATCTGCCTGCCTCAGCCTCTCAAAGTGCTGTGATTACAGGTATGAGCCACCAACGCCCAGCCTGCTCCTATCCGGTGGCCTGACCAATGTCACCACTTGGTCTGGGTCAACTCCTGGTGGACCTCAGGACACACACTGGCTTGTCATGAGGGAAGCTCAGTGGGCAGCAGTCAAGCAGCGATGCCTATCCCAGCTCAGGGCTGGACTGTGGGCCTAGAGTGAGTCTAGGACAGTCTGAGAACCTTGGCCTCCTGGCATGACGTTCCCAAGGGCAGTCACAGTCTGGGTAAAACAGACCACAAGACTGCAGGATTTCTGATCTACTCTGGTCCAAGACCATCCTTTGAACCAAGTGGACTTAGTGGAGCTGGAGGAGGTGTGGGGACAAAGAACCTATGGCAGGGCAACCGGCCCTCCTGTCTGCAGCCTGGCTTCCTCAATTCTGTGTTCCCTTTTTTTTTTTGAGACAGAGTCTCGCTCTGTCGCCCAGGCTGGAGTGCAGTGGTGCAATCTTGGCTCACTGCAAGCTCCGCTTCCCGGGTTCACGCCATTCTCCTGCCTCAGCCTCTCCGAGTAGCTGGGACTACAGGCGCCCGCCACCACGCCCGGCTAATTTTTTGTATTTTTAGTAGAGACGGGGTTTCACCGTGGTCTCGATCTCCTGACCTCATGATCCGCCCGCCTCGGCCTCCCAAAGTGCTGGGATTACAAGCGTGAGCCACCGCGCCCGGCAATTCTGTGTTCCTAACCTAACAGCTGCCATTCAATGAGGGCCCACAGTGTGTCTGCTGTGTGTAGACTCTACTTGTGCAATCTCTAATGGCCTGAGTAGCCCTGGAAACAAAATATGGTTATCCCCATGTTATAGATGACAAAACTGGCTCAAAGCAATTATATGACTGACGTAGACCACACAGCTAGAAAATGGAATCACTGGGTTTCAAAGTGGATTTTTGTGACTGACTCCAAAGCTCACCAGGCTGCTCATCCTGTATGCTTCTGAGGCCTCTGGCCCTCCAGACCGGCCACTCCCCACAAAGTCTCCCTTTTGGTGAGTTGTGTCCCTCCAAACACTCCCTGAAGGCAAGATCAACCTGCCCTAACTACCCCAAACTGAACTAGGCCAGCCCCAAGCCTGTCCCCGGCCCTCCATCTCTCTCACTGTTCACATCCATCAGAAAGCAGAGACCTAGAGTAGGGAATGGGAGGGGGTGCACAAGTACAAAAGATTTTGAAGCCAGCAGGAAGACAAAAGAATGACAAGAAGGAGCAGCTGTTTGTAAAGGGAAACCTGAGACAGGCAGAAAGCTCAGCTCCCTAATCCTAGGCTCGTGTGGAGCCAGGACAGGGTCCCCCCAAGGTCAGGGATTCTGGGGGCAGGCAGATGGGAGAGTCAGCCTCCACTCCTGGGTGGCTCCCCTCTGCCCTGTGCACAAACAACGAGTGCCTCATTCCTCCCCTGCGCCAAGTGCGCTGCCTCTTCCTGCCCCGTTTCTTCCTTCCTTTTGGGTACCGGAGCTTTTTTCTGATTCCCCTCTCTCCATGCTGACATCGCTTCTAATTTGCCCTGGTGTCTCCCTCCCTCACAATTACTGGGAGTAATTTTAGCAACTTTTCCTCTGAACCACCGCTGGCATGTTCACAGCAAATGGCCCCTGTTTTGGCTTGACACTTGATCAGGGTGGTGACAGAGTGCAGACAAAGCCGGCACAATGGGGGGAGGGGAGGACGGGGGACAGATCACCTTCCTTTCACTTCAGGCCTTATTTGGTCTACCTTGCCGAAGCGGCCCTCCCTCCAGCCTCTCTTTATTTATAGCATTTTGCTTTGCTCTCCTTTATCTTGCTATCATTTTGTAGCACACTCTGCACAATCCCCACCCACCCCAGCATGGTGGGGCCCCTGGCCCCTCACTCTCCCCACAAGGTATGTGCATGTGTGCAAAGCGTAGGCCTGGATTCCATTTCTACAAACAGTTGACTAGAGCAGTCCAGAGGAGGAATCTTTCTTTTGGTCATTGTTATGTCCTTATTGACCAGAATAATGCCTGGCACATAGTAGGCACTCAATAAATACTTGTTGAATGAAGGAATCTGCAAAGCTGCTCAGTCTTCAGACAGCAGCAAGCAGCAGGAAGAGAATCATGATGTAGCCAAGAGCAGGTGCTGGAGGAGCTAGGGAGTGAGTGGGGATCTTTAAGGACAGCAGGCCCTCTGATTTGTCTGAGCTGTGAGGCAAAGCCTAGTTAGGGAGGTGAGTTCTATCTGCAATGAGGGGGGGTGTGGGTGGAGAACAATAATACCCAAACACCAATAGACCAGAGCCTCCCAAACCCGAAAGGAGAGAAACAAAGTGTGATTGATTTCCCAAATGCAGAAAAGACTTCCCAAGTCCCCAGCCAAGGAAGGAGGCTGGCCTGTGGTGAAGACACTGGCTTTGAAATGGCTCAACTACATCCTGAGCACCCTTTGTGCATCTTAATTGCCCTGGGAAATCAGGGAGGGGTGGCAGTTTGGAGCTTGGAAAGCTGGAAGGTGGGGACGAAAGGAGTTTTTGCCCCTCATTGCCAATCCTTGAGGTTCCTACAGGGAACCTCAGACAACAGCTGTCTTAGGGGTTTCCTTCCAGCTCCAAGCAGCTGTATTATCTATAGCTCTGAGAGGGTCTGTCTCTGTCAGTGGGGCTGAGTCCTCCGCACCTGGCAGGGCCTGGGGGGGACTGCCAGAGTCTGTTCTGCCGGGCATGTTAGTAGCAGAGCCTACTGGGATCACCTCAGCAACTGTATACCTTAGCACTGCAGAGCTGCGGCAGTGTCAGACACAGCCCTTGCAGTTCGTGGTCTACCCCCACTTGCCTGCACCCCCCTTACAGCTGCTCAGTGTCCTCAGACTGTACCTTAGTGCCTTGGTTACCAAGCAACCCCCACAGAGGCCTCCTCCTGGATTTTCCCTTCCCTGCTATGCCCACCCCACCTTCAAAATGTACCTGCTGCGCCCATCCCCCAGGCCTGCCTCTCTTCTTCCAAGCTGACAGCTAATCAGATGGACTAATCCGCATGCGCGGAAGAGCTGTGCTTGGGAAGAAGGGGGAGATTTCACACCAAATCGTGCAGTGGTTGCCTAGACACGGAGCCAGTCAAGCTTGTACGCCCCGTTGCTAGAAGAGCATGGCATTGGTTGTGTTCTGTGCTCATAGGCTGGGCCCCAGCTCTCTTTCCTCCCCTCCTTTGTGGCTGTTCCTCAGGCCTGCAGAGGGGAAGATTTTTCCTGTCCTGTCGCTCTGCCTCACTTGCTAGAACACTAGTCGCCTCCAGCTCTGGACAAAGGTCACCCCTCCTGAGGCTGGGTGGGCCAGACAATAGCTGTCTTAGGGGTCTCCTTCCAGCTCCAAGTAGCTGTACTATCTATAGCTCTGAGAGGGTCTATCTCTGGGCTCAGGCCTTTAGTACCTGTGGGGCAGAGCCAGGAACGTGAGTCAGGCAAACGGCTCCAAACTAGGACCAATGCAGCTGGGTCCTGCCCTCTGCGCATAGGGGGTCCCCACATCTTTGGAATCCCAGCCCACCTTTCCAGGCTACCCTCCACAGGCCGGGCTCCACTCCCATCTGCTGAGGTTTCCCACCTTGAATCCTGCTGCCCCAGTTAGCTGTATAACCTTAAAGAATACACTGTCCCTCTCCATAAAATGAAGTGCTTGGATGGATCGCTAAAGGCCTGTCTGGCTCGGAGGCTTGGTGACCTCAACACATTGCCTGCTGGTCCAAGGAAATCAGTGCCTGAGCCAGAGTCCCCATCTCTAAGCTCCATGGTTATTGTTCTTGCCACCTGGCTAGGAAACGTCCTTCCAGCTGCCCCAGTCTAGCCATCTTACCCTGGGGCCATGCCCCCAACTCTGTCCTACCCTTCTCTGCTGCTGACACTCAGCCCCTTCCCAGCTTCCAGTTGGATACAGGACCTGGGCCAGGAGAGCAGGGAGGACACTGTGGAAATGGGGCCAGGCCAGCAGGGGCCTTGCAGCAGGGGACTGGAGGGGGAGCAGTGTCCAGGGCCAGAAGTGCCCTGCGGGAGAGCCAGGACATTGGCTGCCTGTGGTCTTGGTGGTCGTGGTCAGTTCCCTCTCCTGCCAGCTGTGGAATGTGAGGCCTGGCCTGGGAGATATTTTTGCTGCACTTTGAGCCACCCCGCCCCCTGGAACTCAGACCCTGCACACTCCATGCCATAACAATGACGACCACTTCCAATTGTTTCCTAGCTGGAGGAGGGGGAGGGGAGCACTGTTTGGGAAGGGGGGGAGCCTGGGGGAAATGCTTCTAGTGACAACAGCCCTTTCTAAATCCGGCTAGGGACTGGGTGCAGTTGGGGGTGGGGGTGCCCTGCTGCCCCATATATACAGCCCCTGAGACCAGGTCTGACTCCACAGCTCTGTCCTGCTCTGTGTCTTTCCCTGCTGCTCTCAGGTAGGAGCGGGAGCTGGAGGCTTTACTCTGGGATAAGGGGGCTCCAGGCTTAGGAAGGCATTCCTCTAGGAATAGCAAGCTTCATGCAGGACTTCATGCAGAGTACCAGGTCCAGTCACTGGGCACACATGTGCAGGTCTGAACATGGGCACATGTGCCACAGGAGTCCCTAGGGGAAGATATCTGCATCTGAGCATATGGGACCAATATGCATTACAGGGTGTGTGTGTGTGTGTGTGTGTGTGGACAAGCCTGCATAGTCTGAATGTGAGAGAGGGTATGTACCTCACTGACTGATACAGAAATATCAAGTGGGAGATGCAGGTGTGTGATCACGTCTGTGAACGAGGAGGTTCCTTTGCAGGGAGGGAGAAAGGATGGTGGAGAAGGGTTCTAGGAAGTGTGTATGCCTTCATGTGATTCTGTGAGGCCTGGAGTGTGTAGCTACCCTTGTCCATGCATGCAGAGGTTCTTGTCTATGCCTCCACGAGTCATGACTGTTATAGTATGTGTACCCTCTGCAGAAGGAACTCACAGGCACGGGGGTGTAGGATGTTCCAGGTCTTTGTGTACTGAAGAACACGCAGTGATGTGAGTCTACCTACGAGGCACACATCCTGCAATGTGCACATTTGCTGTTGAGGCATATATGGCACCCTGGGGTTGAGGTGCGGACTGATGTGTGGGAAGGAAGCCTGTCTTCATGTGAGAGACATGCCCAAGAAGCAGGCATGAGTGTTCATCAGAGGGCTTGTGGAGGGTGTTTGCCTATGTGATGGGTGTGTCTATGAGAGGAAGCCCACAGTGTCTTCTCTCTGAGAATGTCCACAAAGTCTGACAACAAAATGGGGACAGGATGGAAAAGAACTCTCTTTAGAGTCATCAGACTTGCACTGAAGTCTTGGCTCTCCCACTTGTTGTCATGGGCTCTTGGACAAGCAAGCCACTTAACCTCGATTTCTTCATCTGTCAAACGGGGTGAAGACTGAGTAGGAGAATGTGCATTGAAATGCTTTTAGATTGGAAAGTGCCGAACAAATGTGACCATTAATCGTCTCTCAGACGGCTCAAAGAAAGGTACCACTAGATGGGTACAGGCAGGGGTGGGACCATCTCAGAGGAGTGAAGAGGATTAGGGTTCAGGGTGAGTTGACACCAGAAAGCTGTTAGAACTAGTTCTCGAGGAAAAAAGGAATAAAGTTTGAAAAACAAGAAGGATGGGACCAGAGAAGCTGACCGCCCTTTCCACCTTGTTTTGGAAGAGAGTGAATGCTGAAGGACAGAGCCAGGGAGAAGCAGGAAGGTGGGACTGGCCAGGATGGGCACAGCCTGCCCTGACACAGCCTCTTCCCTCTCTCCAGGTCCCCTGCAGGCCTTGGCCCCTTTCCTCATCTGTAGAAACACTTGAGTAGCCCAGGTAAGAAAAGCTGAAGCTAGAGCACTGAAAATCTAGTGAGACTGGGCATTAGAGCCCCAAAGCCAGCCTATGGAACTCTAGTTTCTGCCCTGTGCTGGAGAGAATATCTTGGCTGTCAGGCGCTCCTTACCTGTGACCAGGGGGTCCAGGGACAGATGAGGGTCAGAGATGGAAATAGTTAGATTTCTGCTCCTGCAGGGAGCTCAGGATGTTCTTCCTTCCCCTAGGAGAGCCCCAGCTTGAACAATAGTTAGTTGCTCCTTTTACCCTGGCAGGTTTGCTAGGCTGCTCTTCTGGTTAAGGGGTAACCTCAAAGAGGAAGGGACTCACTGGTAACTCTTCTTGACTCTTGAGCATGGTGCTAGGTTTTGGGGCTCCCACTGAAGGGGAGAGCCCAGGGAGGGAAGGGGAGAATGGGCAGATGGGAGGGCAGCCAGCTTTTGCTCACTCCAGGCACAGCCATGGGAGATTCGGAGATGGCCATCTTTGGGGAGGCCGCCCCCTACCTGCGCAAGTCAGAGAAGGAGCGGCTAGAAGCCCAGACCAGGCCTTTTGACCTCAAGAAGGATGTCTTCGTGCCTGATGACAAACAGGAGTTTGTCAAGGCCAAGATCATGTCTCGAGAGGGTGGCAAAGTCACTGCCGAGACCGAGAATGGCAAGGTAGGTGTCAGGCTGATGTGAGAGTCCACCCTGGCCACCTGCACACCTGGGTGGACAGAGAGGGGTACACCCATGCCCCATGCCCACGCAGACCTGAGGATGGTCCCATTCTCCTTCCCTTTGGGGAAGAATCCAGACCCTCCAAAGAGCCCTCTCCTTCCCAATATCCCTTCTGTCTTCCCTGTGAGATCCTAGTTCCTTCTCTCTTGAGCACTATTGCCCTGTCACTCACCAACTCCTAACCCTCTTGAGGAAGGAGGGAAAGCCCAGGCTGACAGGAGGGCCTGGATGGGGGCTCTTGCAGACAGTGACCGTGAAGGAGGACCAGGTGATGCAGCAGAACCCACCCAAGTTCGACAAAATTGAAGACATGGCCATGCTGACCTTCCTGCATGAGCCCGCGGTGCTCTACAACCTCAAGGAGCGCTACGGCTCCTGGATGATCTACGTGAGTGCTGCACCTGGCCCCATGTTGGAATCTCTGTTCCTGCTCCATCCATGTCCACCCCAGGAGCCAAGAGTGTCTTCTGTTTGTGTCTAGGCAGGGTTACACTCTAACCTCGTCCCAACATCCTTGGTTCAATTCCAACACTCTGGGGACTGGCATTACTCAGATTGAGTGCATGCAGAAGTTTTCCTTTCTCTTCTTTCTCTCCTGGGATTTTTCTCTAACTCCCCAAATCACCAGCCCTCCCCCTTCGCAACTGGCAAGTCACTGCTCCTTTTCTATCCCCAGACCTACTCAGGCCTCTTCTGCGTCACCGTCAACCCCTACAAGTGGCTGCCGGTGTACACTCCTGAGGTGGTGGCTGCCTACCGGGGCAAGAAGAGGAGCGAGGCCCCGCCCCACATCTTCTCCATCTCCGACAATGCCTATCAGTACATGCTGACAGGTGAGAGGCCCCGGAAGGGTCTTCCTGAAGGGAACTGGGAGAGGCCGGGAGGGAGAGGGAGAAGGAAGGGAGAAGCCCGAGAGCATCCTGTGCAGCTCCTGACCTTTCCTCCCCACCCTCTCCCCACAGACAGAGAAAACCAGTCCATCCTGATCACGTGAGTGTAGCTGCTACCCTATTCCCTTCCAGAATCTCCCTGATCCCAGCCTCCAGCCCCATCAGGGGTCCCAGGCCCCTAGGCATAGACTCAGCCTCTTTCCACTCCACCTCGTGCCCATCTCCTTCTCCTCTGACCGTTACCCTGACCGCTGTCTTTGCTCTCCCTCTTCCTTTCTGCTTTCCATCCCCTTCATGTTTTTCCTCTCCCACCTCCCTCACCCACTCTCCTCCAACTCATCACGTGTTTATCCAGAAGCTCATTATCACCATGTCTTCACCTCTTCATTTTCTTTCCCTTCAGAAACATTTCCCATTCTTCCAGCCCCACCCACTTTTCCCAAAGCAGCCCAGGCCCGTCTCCCCCGTTTACTTTGCCCAGCCAAGCACAGGCTCAGCCTGCCCAAAACAGTGCCTTCTGGTGGCATCCTTCCTGGTGCCAGGCCTGACCTCTGTGCATCAGAAGACAGTTGTGGGTTTTGGGGGCAGATAACCTGGCAGCTTCTTGCCCAGGGCTCCTACTGTCGGGTAGGCCCAGGCATTCTCTCCTGATCTGAGGCTTGTTGGTCTCCAATAGTATTGTTCACTGCCCAATAAGCCCCTGACTGTCTTCACAGCGGAGAATCCGGAGCAGGGAAGACGGTCAACACCAAGAGGGTCATCCAGTACTTTGCTGTTATTGCAGCCATTGGGGACCGTAGCAAGAAGGACCAGGGCCCGGGCAAGGTAGGCCTGCTGCCCTCCAAGGTCCTGCACCACAGAAAGGGAGGGGGAAAAGCTCTCACCTGCCTCCTTCTTGACCTCTGCAGGGCACCCTGGAGGACCAGATCATCCAGGCCAACCCTGCTCTGGAGGCCTTTGGCAATGCCAAGACCGTCCGGAACGACAACTCCTCCCGCTTCGTGAGTGGTCCCTGACCTTGGCCTTGGGACTTGGACTGGTGGAGGGATGGTCTCAAATATGAGCCTTCCCCCGACTCATCACCACTCTCTTCCATCTCTCCAGGGGAAATTCATTCGAATTCATTTTGGGGCAACAGGAAAGTTGGCATCTGCAGACATAGAGACCTGTGAGTGCCGTGAATCTGCTAGGCTCACCCTAAGCTCACCCTTGCTCTAGACCATCTGGTCTTGACCTCTCTCTCTCTCCCCTCCCTCCCTCTGTTTTTCTCCTCTTTAAGTCTCTGTCTGTAGGTGTCTCTGTCTTCAGGTCTACATAACTGTCTCTCTCTGAGACTTCCTCTGCATCTTTCTCCATTTCTGTCTCTGCATGGCTAGGTGTCTTTCTCTGGGATTTCTCTCTGAGACTATTTCTCTCCTTCTGGGTCTCTGTTTCCATCTCTCTGTGTGATGTCTTTGTGTTTGTCCAACTAGTCTCTCTGGCTCTTCCCTTCCCTCTGCCTTTTGCTTGCTACATTTATCATTAATTTTTCTTATGCCCAAACCCTAACTTTTCTTTCCCTCCTTCTTCTCCCCACCTGTTCACAGATCTTCTGGAAAAATCCAGAGTTATTTTCCAGCTGAAAGCAGAGAGAGATTATCACATTTTCTACCAAATCCTGTCTAACAAAAAGCCTGAGCTGCTGGGTGAGTCAGAGCCACCAACTGAGACCAACTATCTCCATGGCAACCTGGTCCCCTCTGCTTGTGGCTGGATTCAGCTGGCATGCCCTCGGTTTCATGGCACTGCTGGATTCGATTCAGTGGGATGTGGGGCCAAGCCAAGCCCTGTCCTGTGCTCCTCCCCAGGCCATGTGCTGTGGTGAGCAGCCTCCATGAGAGCCGGGGGCTTGTGTCCCACCCTAACCATGTTTTTTCCCCTAGACATGCTGCTGATCACCAACAACCCCTACGATTATGCATTCATCTCCCAAGGAGAGACCACCGTGGCCTCCATTGATGACGCTGAGGAGCTCATGGCCACTGATGTGAGTGTGTGCGGACCCAGCCAGGGGGTGGGAGGATTGGCAGTGAGGGGCAAACAGGGGTCCAAAAGCAGAGCTAAGACGCTGGCCATTGGTTGTTTAAAGTGGTATGGACCTCCTGAGAGCCAGAATGTGCCCCGTGATCAGGGTGTACTGGGGAATGGATGAGGTGAGACAGGACTGGCCAGTATCTGGTGTTCTATCAAACCAGGAAGGGCTGAAAGCCATGAGACAGAGAGGAACACAAGCCAAGAAACAAGCATCACCAAGGGAGCATGACGAGGAGGGAAGGCCATGCAGACGGCATGGGGCTGGAGGGGCTGTTAGGTGAACAGATGCAGACAAGTATGGAAGGCCAGGCAGGAAGCAAGTGTAGGGCCAGGAAGCATAAGTGGGTAACTCAGAAAAGCTGTGGCCACTGACACTGGGGCTGCGGCCGGCTGACGTCTGCTCTGCTCTTGCATCTTACATCCTTTGTTTTGGAGTTCCCCACTGAGTATGGGAGTCTCAGAACCCACAGGGATTAAGGAGACGAGTTTTCTCTACAACTTACAAGGGATCTCACTTACCCATCATACTTCTTTTTCTGGGGTCCGCCAATATGGGGCCTCCCTACAGAATGCCTTTGATGTGCTGGGCTTCACTTCAGAGGAGAAAAACTCCATATATAAGCTGACAGGCGCCATCATGCACTTTGGAAACATGAAGTTCAAGCTGAAGCAGCGGGAGGAGCAGGCGGAGCCAGACGGCACTGAAGGTGGGAGGCGGGGATTCTTGGGGGCAGCTGTCAAGTCATGGAGGGCCACGTCTGCTCAACAGTCATCTCTCTCTTTTTTTTTTTTTTTTTTTTTTTTTTGAGATGGAGTCTTGCTCTGTTGCCCAGGCTGGAGTGCGATGGCACAATCTTGGCTCACTGCAACCTCCACATCCTGGGTTCAAGTGATTCTCTTGCCTCAGCCTCCCGAGTAGCTGGAATTACAGGCATGCACCACCATGCCTGGCTAATTTTTGTATTTTTAGTAGAGATGGGGTTTCATCATGTTGGCCAGGTTGGTCTCAAACTCCTGACCTCAAGTGATCTGCCTGCCTTGGCCTCCCAAAGTGCTGGGATTACAGGCATGAGCCACCACGCCCAGCCAGCAGTCATCTCTTTACCAACTTTGCTACTTGCCTTTTCCTTCCAGAGGCTGACAAGTCTGCCTACCTCATGGGGCTGAACTCAGCCGACCTGCTCAAGGGGCTGTGCCACCCTCGGGTGAAAGTGGGCAATGAATACGTCACCAAGGGGCAGAATGTCCAGCAGGTGGGTCCATCTTCAGATGATAATGGGTGGGCAGGGTAGGGAGACTGGCATGGTGGGATGAGAGTTTTCAAGTTCACTCTTCCCAACAACCCTGCTCAATATGGGTCTTTCCTCCACCTTGCAGGTGATATATGCCACTGGGGCACTGGCCAAGGCAGTGTATGAGAGGATGTTCAACTGGATGGTGACGCGCATCAACGCCACCCTGGAGACCAAGCAGCCACGCCAGTACTTCATAGGAGTCCTGGACATTGCTGGCTTCGAGATCTTCGACGTGAGTTGGGACCCCTGGGAGTAGGAGAACAATCACGCGCTCGCTCCTATATTCAACAGCCATTTGCTGAGAGCCAGCTGTGAACCAGACATGGGAAGGCAGTGGGGACTGTGTGGTGACAGAGGCAGTCATTGTCCCTGTCTTCAGGGGAAGCCCTCCTTCACTGCCCTGACATGGAGGGGACCAGCCACGCCCTGCTGGGCTTGGGCACAGTGCACGGGAACAGCCCCAGTGGCCACTCACACCCCCTTCCTGACTGCTCCCACCCCTCATGCCCCCTGCAGTTCAACAGCTTTGAGCAGCTCTGCATCAACTTCACCAACGAGAAGCTGCAGCAGTTCTTCAACCACCACATGTTCGTGCTGGAGCAGGAGGAGTACAAGAAGGAGGGCATCGAGTGGACATTCATTGACTTTGGCATGGACCTGCAGGCCTGCATAGACCTCATCGAGAAGGTGCCTCTTTGGCCTCACCACCTGAATTCTCCCTGCACACCCAACACAAACACCATAGACAAAATAGCAGCCCCTCTCCCTTCTGGGGAATATAATCTGAACAATAGAAGGGGCTGAAGGATCCTGAGCCCTTGGTTCCAGAGCCTACGTTGTGCTGAGCACCCAGGACAGGGTAGCACCAGGGACAGCTGAGTTCCCAGGAGCTTGAGAGTGGACACATGGAGGTTGGGCACCTGCATGATGACCTCCCACACCTGCATGTTTATTGGGCCTGGTTTATGCATCCAAGGATCAGGAAGTGTGAGGGTGGTGTAGGGGATCATAAGAGTGCACCTATTTTCAACCCTAGCATCTCAGGCATCTGGGTGGTGGAGTGGTGTGTACAGCATCGATAGAATCCACATTCCCAGACTTTCACAAAGGTCCTTCTGTCATCAGACAAAATCCTCCACCTTGAACTGGTGCCAGTCAGTAGATAAATGTACTCAGAGCTGAGCCTACTACCTTAACACCCAACATGGCACCTCCATGAGCAAGTATTGACCACAGAGCAGAATCTATGTCCACCTGTGTGAAGGACACTCAGTGATGCTCTGCCCTGCTTCCTCAGCCCATGGGCATCATGTCCATCCTGGAGGAGGAGTGCATGTTCCCCAAGGCCACCGACATGACCTTCAAGGCCAAGCTGTTTGACAACCACCTGGGCAAATCCTCCAACTTCCAGAAGCCACGCAATATCAAGGGGAAGCCTGAAGCCCACTTCTCCCTCATCCACTATGCTGGCATCGTGGACTACAACATAATTGGCTGGCTGCAGAAGAACAAGGATCCTCTCAATGAGACTGTCGTGGGCTTGTATCAGAAGTCTTCCCTCAAGCTGCTCAGCAGCCTGTTTGCCAACTATGCTGGGGCTGATGCGCGTAAGTAGGGACTGAGGCTCCTGGTACAGAGGAGCAGGGATTCTGCCAAGGTTCTGAGCCAGGCCAATTGCTACACCCCACCACTTCAATGTCAGGTTGTACCCCAAGGTTTACAGACTCAGTGGGATGGAACTGGGTGAAGAAACTGAGGCAGCCACATTGAAGGCATCACCCAGGGGCCAAATGTCAGCAAGGATGTAAAGAGGGGCAGTGATTCTTTACTCAGGCCATACCTCCCCACACTGATGCTTTCTTTTGTTGACTCTCCTTCCTGCAGCTGTTGAGAAGGGCAAAGGCAAGGCCAAGAAAGGCTCATCCTTTCAGACTGTGTCAGCTCTGCACAGGGTGAGTGGGACACAGCCCCAGCCAACTTGGCTTCCCATCTGCCCAACCCCACCCAGCCCCACCCTTCCCTGCCTTGTTCATCCCCTACTCCTCGTGTTCCCTGTCTTCTTGGTGCATTCATGACCATTTTCACTCTGTCTTCTCTTCCTGTCATCTCCTGGCCTCTTCACTTACTTACTTCCCATCTCACTTCTCTCCTCTTTCCTTCCTGTCTCCCACCCTCTCTCCTTATCTCTGTCTGTTCCCCAGGGCCCCTTCATCTCTGTGACTTCTCGAATTCTCTCCATCTCTCTTTTTCTTCCTTCTTCTCCTCTCTTCTTCCTGCATCTCTTTCTTGCATTTTCTTTACTTTTCTCTATTGCATTTTTGGCCACAGGAAAATCTGAACAAGCTGATGACCAACTTGCGCTCCACCCATCCCCACTTTGTACGTTGCATCATCCCTAATGAGACAAAGTCTCCAGGTGAGGCCACAAACTCAGGCCAGGCCACTGCTGGGCATACACCGCCCTGAGAACAGGACCTCCTAGGGCATCTCGCTACCTACCACCACAGTGGTTTCCAAACCACATTCTTCTCCCATCCCCCATGAGGCCTCCCAGGGTACCTCCCTCTCAGCGGTGCCTTGCACTTGCAGTGTGTAACGCGGGTGATGTGTAAGGCACTCTGATGGACCTTACCTCATCAGTGGCCCTACGACCTCTTGGATAGCTGGTTGTCCAAGAGAGAATCTTAGTTCAACTTTAAATTTACCTGCAGAACCACTTAATCCCCCAATGAGACATATTCAAATTGTTAATCCATTTTTGGCTGATTAGGAGACAGAGGCTCAGGGACCTAGGTTCAAGACCTGGCTCTGTTCTTGATCAGCATAGTGACCTTGGGCCAGTTCCATAACCCCTCTGGGCTTAATTTACTCATCTAGAAAATGGGATATATCTGTTCTGGCTGCCACCTAAGATAATAGCTGTGAATCATATAAAAATGGAATGTGAAAGCCTTTTGGTTAAAAATGTGGCTAGAAGAAAATGAAACAAATGATTATTACTAACTGACTTGCTAAGATTACAAGCTAATCAGTGACAAAGCCAGGATCAGAACACAGAACTTCAGTCCAGTGTTCTCACAGACTCTTCCTACTTCCTTCTTGCCACAGGGGTGATGGACAACCCCCTGGTCATGCACCAGCTGCGCTGCAATGGCGTGCTGGAGGGCATCCGCATCTGCAGGAAGGGCTTCCCCAACCGCATCCTCTACGGGGACTTCCGGCAGAGGTGGGTATGAGGGTGCCCCAGAGCTCATAGAACAGGGGGAGCCAGGCTGCCCTGGTGGGAATGGGATCTGCAGGTGGCCCTGGAATTCTGTGGGCAGAGCAGATCACTGCAGATCATAGGTGACTCTGGGCACTTCCTTCCTCAGGTATCGCATCCTGAACCCAGCGGCCATCCCTGAGGGGCAGTTCATTGATAGCAGGAAGGGGGCAGAGAAGCTGCTCGGCTCCCTGGACATTGACCACAACCAGTACAAGTTTGGCCACACCAAGGTGAGGAAAGGAGACTAATTAATTAAAGGAAGGCATCTCTTGTCCATTGACTCCTCTGATGCTTTTCCTGTTGTAATCATCTTAGCAAAATCTCTTACCTGTATGCTACCCCTCCCAGCGGAACATCTAGCACCACTCCCCTCATCCCAGCTCCAGCTGCCATTGACCTCCTCCCTGCAATCCTTTTCTAGGCTGTTACCCTTCCTAAGGTAATCCCCACCACCTCTTTACCTTGTACCCCTCCCTAGTCATGCCCAACACACACCTTGCCTGCAGGTGTTCTTCAAGGCCGGGCTGCTGGGGCTGCTGGAGGAAATGAGGGACGAGAGGCTGAGCCGCATCATCACGCGTATCCAGGCCCAGTCCCGAGGTGTGCTCGCCAGAATGGAGTATAAAAAGCTGCTGGAACGTAGGTGAGAGATCTCAGGAGGAGGTTTCCCGCTTCTCTGAGGCCGAGGCTGGTTCAGGGGCAGTGTCAGGAAAAAAAGCTCAGCAGATCTTCAAACAGAGAGACCTGCAGGAGGGGCTCATATGAACACACTGCAGTCACAGGGTCAGAGGCCTCAGGAAGGGTGGGAGGGATGAAGGAAATGGGACATTCCCAAGGTTTCAGGACCTCAGATAGGAAGGAGGCAGGAGGCTCAGCACTCCTTTCAATGGGCCCCTGCAGAGACTCCCTGCTGGTAATCCAGTGGAACATTCGAGCCTTCATGGGGGTCAAGAATTGGCCCTGGATGAAGCTCTACTTCAAGATCAAGCCGCTGCTGAAGAGCGCAGAAAGAGAGAAGGAGATGGCCTCCATGAAGGAGGAGTTCACACGCCTCAAAGAAGCGCTAGAGAAGTCCGAGGCTCGCCGCAAGGAGCTGGAAGAGAAGATGGTGTCCCTGCTGCAGGAGAAGAATGACCTGCAGCTCCAAGTGCAGGCGGTGAGGCTCCTGGGCTACTGTTGGCTCTTCCACCCTGCTCTGCCTTCACTTCCCACAACCCTGCACCTCCCTGCACAGGGGCTCACCGTCTTGTTCCTTCAGTCAGAGGACTCTGGGATCAACACTTCTAAAGACCTCCAAAGAGGTCCCTCAGGAGGAGGAAAGGGCAGAGGGAAAAAAGTTGACTTTTAAAAGCACAGGCTTTCTACTTGGGTTCAACCTAGATCCACAGCTTAATTATTTTGTGACCTTGGGCAGACCATGCGTCATCTTTGAGCCTCAATTCCTCTAGACAGGGAATAAAGCTGTCCATTTCATTGAGCCATCAGACATAAGTGCTTGGCATCAGCAAATGCAGTTCCCGCCCTTCGATGAGGAGACCAGAGGAAGAGGTCCAGATGAAGACTTCTGGTTCCTTTCCTCTCTGCTCCCCTCCCCAATGTTCCCAAGTTACACTATCCTGAAACTCTTCCCCTCCCCATACTTCTGAAGCTCTTGCCAACTGGGGATATCCTAGAGTTCCCCTCCTATTTGAGGGATGTGCCTCTCCTTCCCTCTACCTGCAAGAATGAGGACCTTGCCCCCTGAACAGCCTCCCCTCTGTTCCTCGCCTTCAGGAACAAGACAACCTGGCAGATGCTGAGGAGCGCTGTGATCAGCTGATCAAAAACAAGATTCAGCTGGAGGCCAAGGTGAAGGAGATGAATGAGAGGCTAGAGGATGAGGAGGAGATGAATGCTGAGCTCACTGCTAAGAAGCGCAAGCTGGAAGATGAGTGCTCAGAGCTCAAAAGGGACATCGATGATCTGGAGCTGACACTGGCCAAAGTGGAGAAGGAGAAACACGCAACAGAGAACAAGGTAAGAGCAGCTCCCTTTGGCTCCAGCCCGGGTCTCATCAGGACTCCCAGACCATACTGACCTTGACCCAGGCTAGCCACTCCGCATCCAGAGAGCAGCATGGACCTTGACATGGAGCTCCCCACAGATGGCACCAAGCTGGTGACCTTTGAGCCTAAAGGAGATGGGATTCTTGGTCGGCAGGTGAAAAACCTGACAGAGGAGATGGCTGGGCTGGATGAGATCATCGCCAAGCTGACCAAGGAGAAGAAAGCTCTGCAAGAGGCCCACCAGCAGGCCCTGGATGACCTGCAGGCCGAGGAGGACAAAGTCAACACCCTGACTAAGGCCAAAGTCAAGCTGGAGCAGCAAGTGGATGATGTGAGTAGATTGAGAGTTGCGGGGCCTAGATATGCCATGTCTATCTGTGCCCAGAGCTGTGTGTGTGTGTGTGTGTGTGTGTGTGTGTGTGTGTGTGTGTGTGTTTGGAGGGGGGTGGGGTTAGAGGATGTTAACTTTCCTGATATCTTTCTAGAAGGGAGCTGGGGAATGAAAAGTCGGAGGTGGTGATCAATTCTGAATTATGTATCTAATCTCACTGGTATGATCAATAGTAGAGATGAGTTTTCTTATTTAATTTAAGTTCAATCCCAGACATCTCTGCCTTTGACACCAGATTTAGAGGGTCATCTCATAAGAACATGATAAATTTCTTTGGAAATTTTGTGAGGCTCCCCAAGTAGAATTTTTGAAATTCCAATATTTAAGGCAGAATCTGATCATTGTTCCCTCTGATGCACATATGGCTGTTGACTCACTTATCATTCTATATTTTAATTATTTAAGCTTCTATCTCAGCCATAAGACTACTAGCTTCCTTTAGTTACGAACTTAGATCTATTCAATTTGGGGACTGCAGTGCTTCGCACAGAGCCCGATGCCCAGTAGGTGTTTATAGGATGCTGAAAGAATGAATATGGCCGCCAGCGGCAGTGTCTCACGCCTGTAATCCCAGCACTTTGGGAGGCCAAGGCGGGTAGATCACGAGGTCAAGAGATCGAGACCATCCTGGCCAATATGGTGAAACCCCGTCTCTACTAAAAATACAAAAATCAGCTGGATATGGTGGCGTGCACCTGTAGTCCCAGCTACTCAGGAAGCTGAGGCAGAATAATCCCTTGAACCAGGGAGGTGGAGGTTGCAGTGAGCCGAGATTGCGCCACTGCACTCCAGCCTGGCGATAGAGTGAGACTCCATAAAAAATAAAAAGAAGGAAGGAAGGAAGGAAGGAGAGAAAGAGAGAGAGAGAGAGAAAGAGAGAAAGAAAGAAAGAGAGAAAGAGAGAAAGAAAGAAAGAGAGAGAGAAAGAGAGAAAGAAAGAAAGAGAAAGAAAGAAGAAAGAAAGAAAGAAAGAAAGAAAGAAAGAAAGAAAGAAAGAAAGAAAGAAAGAAAGAAAGAAAGAAAGAAAACAGCTTTGGGGTTTCATCCCACAATCATTCATTCCTTTATCTATCAAATATTGATTGAGCATCCCCTATATCTAGGCAATCTCACAGTCCCCTAATAACATTGGCCCACTCTGGGTAAGGTTTCTCAAGTCCTGAACGCAAAGATTTACCAAGTCCTGGGGTAACTGAACAACAAAATCACCAAGTCAGGATGCTTTGCCTCACTGGGCCTGGCTCCTTCTCTCCACCAGCTGGAGGGATCCCTGGAGCAAGAGAAGAAGGTGCGCATGGACCTGGAGCGAGCGAAGCGGAAGCTGGAGGGTGACCTGAAGCTGACCCAGGAGAGCATCATGGACCTGGAGAATGACAAGCAGCAGCTGGATGAGCGGCTGAAAAAGTACCGTGTCCCCTCCCTGCTGCCCTTCCTCCTCCCCAGCCCATAACAGTACAAGCAGACCCAAGACAGCCATCCTCTGAGGCAACAACCTCATGCAGCCTCCACAAGTGGAGGCGCAAACCACGGGAAAAGGCCTCCCACACAAGGGCTTTCCTCCCCTAGTCCCAGATGTCAGGGTTAGTTAGATGGTCCTCCCTGGCAAAAAGTCCACTGTATCCCTTGAATCCTTTCTTCTCGTTAGGCACTCGGTGGGAATGAAAAAAACAGCCTTCCCCCTTTATACACATTTCTCTTTGGAGACCAGTTCCTTGACATGGAGGAAGGCTCCACATGAGAGCCTCTTAGGAAAGTCCCTTTGTGGCTTTTCACAGAGAGCCCACAAGGCACCAAGAAATGCCCTCACACTCAAGAAGTCAGGGGGTCAGGGCCATTTCTTTGTTTTGCTTAACTTGTGATTCCAATTCTTAGTGTAAGTTCTTCCAAAACGTATAGACTTTCCAGACTTGGTAAACAGTGAGCTTGCAGAACATATTTTGATAATTGAAGGTCTTATGGTGTTTCAGGCTCAGGACTTTGAAAGGCTTTGAGAATCATCATAATCTACATCCTCATCAAGTTTGTGTTTGCACAGGAATCTTCATACCTTCCCAGGCACAGAAGTGTTGAATAAATGAATAAATACACGATCCTATTTGATTCTCAAAACACCTTTTAAGGATGGTATCTTTAATTTCACTTTACCAAAGAGGAAAATAAGTTTCAGAAAGGTTAGCTGAGTTACCCAAAGCAACAGTGACAAAATTAAAGACCACCAGAGCTAAAAAGGACCTTCGAAACAATCTAGTCCAACCCCCTCATTTTACATTATGAGAAAACAAGGACCAAAGATGGGAATGTCCTGCAGAGCCCAGGCCCCATCACCCTGTCTACAGCACTCCTCCCATTACATTCTTGTTGGATTTCAATCTCACCGCAGGTGTTACACTTCCAGGGATCCTACATCACCCCCATAAGCTGTTTTTCTAATGAAATCCTACTCTTTACCTGTATCATTACCATTTTTAACCACTGGTGGACCCTCCTGAGGCCCCACGAGTCTCCCTTACCTCACCATCCCTCCTTCCCCACAGAAAAGACTTTGAGCTGAATGCTCTCAATGCAAGGATTGAGGATGAACAGGCCCTCGGCAGCCAGCTGCAGAAGAAGCTCAAGGAGCTTCAGGTGAGGTCTGGACGCCCACGCGGGATGCTGAGTCCCTGGGCTGGTTCTGTTTCCCCTGTCCCCTCCTCTAGGGTGTCCTGTTCACAGCATTACAGGAACTGATTATGTGTCCATGGAGGCAGACACGCAGCTATCACAGTGTCCCCATGGATACATCCAAAAGGGGCCAGGTGATCCACAGAGACTCTGAAAAGGTCACAGGCCTGGAGGGCAGAATTCCTGGCTTTCTATCTCAGCTCTGCCTTAGTTGGGTGACCTCCGGGAGCCCACTCCAGATCTCTGGGTCTCCATGCGCTCCCCTGTTACATGGAAGTTTTTAAGAGCCCTTCGACTCTGATTGCATGACTTTCCTTCTTACTCTAGAGCAGAAGCTGTGTTATGTCTTTAGTTGTCTGGTCAGACAAATATGGCTCTCTCATTTTCAACTTTTCTTATTTTTTTATGACTAAACTGCTTAAAATATCCCCAGAACACAGGTCTCTTTGTCCATCTTTAAGAGCAAGTTTCAACCACTTTCCTTCCGATAAAGAGCATGTAGACTGTCAGGCCCTCCCCTAAAGGAAGGTTAACTCGGCTCTTCAAACCATCTTCCCCAAATCCTTTAATTCCCCACCTCTCCACTGGAAGAGCTAAACTGACTTGCTGTTCCAGAGAAGCCGAGAGCCTTTTAGAACCGGGGGGAATTCCAGTGGAGGGGTCCAGGCGGTGGGTCTGAGCCCTTTGTGTCTGATCCAGGCGCGCATCGAGGAGCTGGAGGAGGAGCTGGAGGCCGAGCGCACCGCCAGGGCTAAGGTGGAGAAGCTGCGCTCAGACCTGTCCCGGGAGCTGGAGGAGATCAGCGAGCGGCTGGAAGAGGCGGGCGGGGCCACGTCCGTGCAGATCGAGATGAACAAGAAGCGCGAGGCCGAGTTCCAGAAGATGCGGCGGGACCTGGAGGAGGCCACGCTGCAGCACGAGGCCACTGCCGCGGCCCTGCGCAAGAAGCACGCCGACAGCGTGGCCGAGCTGGGCGAGCAGATCGACAACCTGCAGCGGGTGAAGCAGAAGCTGGAGAAGGAGAAGAGCGAGTTCAAGCTGGAGCTGGACGACGTCACCTCCAACATGGAGCAGATCATCAAGGCCAAGGCAGGCCCTGCTCGGCCTCCCCCCCTCCAACTTCCTCCTCCCACCTCCCCTTTCTGTCCATGTCGTCTCTCTTCCTTCATGGTTCATTTTCCCACTTCCCTTCCTCTGCCTGGTTCTCAGATCCCCTCCTTCTTTTCACACCTTCCCTCTTCCTTTCTCCTTTAGTTGCACCTCTTACACCCCCTTCATTCCCCTCGCCCCCAACGTCCATCATATAACTCTCCTTCCCTTCTCAGGCTAACCTGGAGAAGATGTGCCGGACCTTGGAAGACCAGATGAATGAGCACCGGAGCAAGGCGGAGGAGACCCAGCGTTCTGTCAACGACCTCACCAGCCAGCGGGCCAAGTTGCAAACCGAGAATGGTGAGCCTAGAGCAGGGGCCCCATGGATCCCACCACAGTCTCCCCAACCTCCTGAACCACTCCAGCCTCGCTCACACGCCAATACACGCACACACAGACACAGAGTCTCCCCAGAAAATGGGGCCTGAGGGTTCCAGGAGGAGGTGGGGATAGAGAGGAGTGCTGATCTAGAATGGTGCTTCCCCAGGTGAGCTGTCCCGGCAGCTGGATGAGAAGGAGGCACTGATCTCCCAGCTGACCCGAGGCAAGCTCACCTACACCCAGCAGCTGGAGGACCTCAAGAGGCAGCTAGAGGAGGAGGTTAAGGTAAGGGCTAGACTCAGGCCACCTGGCCCAAGCAAGGAGCACACCGACTAGCCTTGCATCAACATCACTTCCCTTCCCAGCAATAAGGCTGGCTGTGAACCAACAGTTCTCCAAGAATTCTAAAAAGAAATCATAGCCCAAACCCGGCCACATGTCATCTACTCCCCAGGCTGAGGCCCTCTGCTTCTGCTGCATCCCTGGGTGGGAGGCAGGGTGTGAGAAGGAGGAGAGGAAATGAACTAGGCAGGCACGAGATGGCCTTGCCTAGGCACAGCTAGGGGATGTAGGGACTGCACAAATGGGTCCTGGGATTTGCAGGGCCACCTGAAAACTGGAGAAAGAAATTAAACTGGAGCCTATTCCTAGCACTTTGCTGGGCTCACGAAAAAGGAGAAAGAACATGATTTTTTAAAAACTCCAGGGTTCAATACTAACCTGCCTCTTATAGCTCAGTGATCTTAGGTTAGGGAAATCCCCTAACCTTTCTGAGCCTGCCTCCCTCTCCCCAACCAGGTAAAACGGCCGTGATGATGACCATGTCTGGTGTGAGGAGGAGCTCAGGGCCAATGGCCACGAAGCTTTTCTTAAACAGTTCACTGCTGTATTGGCATTCTTTGTTATCAGCAAACAGTAAACCATGACAGGTCCACTGGGGGGTTGGACATAGATGAGGCCAAGGGATGATGTTGAGATTGGGGTGAGGAGAAGGGCAAGGGTGGGGTTGCTTTATGGAGAAAGCTGAGCCCACCTCCTGGTGCCCACCCCTCCCCAGGCGAAGAACGCCCTGGCCCATGCACTGCAGTCGGCCCGGCATGACTGCGACCTGCTGCGGGAGCAGTACGAGGAGGAGACGGAGGCCAAGGCCGAGCTGCAGCGCGTCCTGTCCAAGGCCAACTCGGAGGTGGCCCAGTGGAGGACCAAGTATGAGACGGACGCCATCCAGCGGACTGAGGAGCTCGAGGAGGCCAAGTGAGTTCTGAGCAGCCTGACTTCTGGCTGAGGCCCCTCTGTAGGCAGGACTCAGCCCAGCCCCAGCCTCAGCAGATCCCACACAGGCGATTCTTAGCTAGTGTTTGACAACACAGGAGGACTCTGCCCCGGCCCCACCTCCTTCTCCTCTCAGGGAAGCTTTTTGCTCGAATTATGTTTCTGATCCGAATATAAGACGAACAAAAGGTTTGTCTGAGGGCAGAGTGCTTCCGTCTGGGGCAGGGCACTGTGGCAGGGAAAGGCAGTGGGGAGGGCTGCAGAAGCCCATACCTCCTCAATGTCCATAGCCCAGAGGCTGGGCCAGGGTCAGAGGGTGCCTGGGTCTCCACGCCCTGCTGGGATCCTCTGCCTGCTGTTCTCAGCCCCTGGGACCTGTCCTCAGGCTTCTCCAGCTGCACTTCTGAGGTTTCAAGGATTGTCTTCTAGAAGGTTCATGTTGTTTCCTCTTGTCCCCATCCACATCCTCCATCCTCCCCACCCTCTCCCACCCTCCCTTGGGCAGGAAGAAGCTGGCCCAGCGGCTGCAGGAAGCTGAGGAGGCCGTGGAGGCTGTTAATGCCAAGTGCTCCTCGCTGGAGAAGACCAAGCACCGGCTACAGAATGAGATTGAGGACTTGATGGTGGATGTAGAGCGCTCCAATGCTGCTGCTGCAGCCCTGGACAAGAAGCAGAGGAACTTCGACAAGGTGGGCTATGGGTGGGGGCCACAGCCAGCATGCAGGGCAAGAGGGCATGAGGGCTTCAGTGCAAGGCCAGAGCTGTCCTCCTTGGAGGTGGGGGAGGAGGGCTGAGCCCAGGCAGATCCTGAGACAGACCCTGGACATGGGGCTGAGGCTGGGGGGCTGCACAGTGAGCCTTGTCCCCCGGCAGATCCTGGCCGAGTGGAAGCAGAAGTATGAGGAGTCGCAGTCGGAGCTGGAGTCCTCGCAGAAGGAGGCTCGCTCCCTCAGCACAGAGCTCTTCAAACTCAAGAACGCCTACGAGGAGTCCCTGGAACATCTAGAGACCTTCAAGCGGGAGAACAAAAACCTTCAGGGTGTGCTGGGGGCCCGAGAGGCTGGGGAGGGGCTGCACTGGCAGTGTTCCCATATGGTGCCACCCAGGGGCTCCAAGAGGGGTCTGGGCAAAGAGGCGTGTCCCTCCAACTCCACTGGACCTCAGCAGCCCTCAACCGAGTTACCGTGTTCCCCACACAGAGGAGATCTCCGACTTGACTGAGCAGTTGGGTTCCAGCGGAAAGACTATCCATGAGCTGGAGAAGGTCCGAAAGCAGCTGGAGGCCGAGAAGATGGAGCTGCAGTCAGCCCTGGAGGAGGCCGAGGTGTGTGTGTGTGCAGGGCACGGGGTGCAGGGAGCAGAGCTCCAGGCTTTTGGTCTCTGTTCTCATCCCCCACTTTATCTGTTTTGTTCAATGACCCATCCCCAGAGCCTAGGACAGAGCCTGGCACATAGTAGACACTCAATGAAGATTTGTGGAGTGAATGAATGACCAGTCACTGAACTCTCTTCATATAAACATTTTACACATTGCATCTTAGCTGAGTTTCCCACTTCCATACACCTCCTGGTTCCCACCTCTGCCTGCCTCTGTTTTCTTTTATACTCTATACCTGATTGCCTGTTTCCTTGGCAACACCTTTCTCTTCATTTTCCTCCTTGCCTTCATAGCTAGCTCTCCCTTGTGAGGGCCTGAATCACTTTTTCTTAGGCTTATTTTTATTTTCTCTTAGATTCTCTTTTCCTCCACCTTCTGCTTCTTTGACTGAACCACTTACACCACTCTTGAACTCACTTCGTATCCATGATTAGTGAACAGACCCCCACCCTGCGCTGTGCCCTGACTGTCTGCCTGCATCCCCTCCCCCAACCCCTTCCCAGGCCTCCCTGGAGCACGAGGAGGGCAAGATCCTCCGGGCCCAGCTGGAGTTCAACCAGATCAAGGCAGAGATCGAGCGGAAGCTGGCAGAGAAGGACGAGGAGATGGAACAGGCCAAGCGCAACCACCTGCGGGTGGTGGACTCGCTGCAGACCTCCCTGGACGCAGAGACACGCAGCCGCAATGAGGCCCTGAGGGTGAAGAAGAAGATGGAAGGAGACCTCAATGAGATGGAGATCCAGCTCAGCCACGCCAACCGCATGGCTGCCGAGGCCCAGAAGCAAGTCAAGACCCTCCAGAGCTTGCTGAAGGTACACGGGGGCGGGAGGTCCCCTCACCCAGAGGAGACTGGCCTCCACGTGGCCTGGCGAAGCAGTGGTGTCTCCATACAGGCACCACATTCCTCCTGCCCCTAGGTTACTGCAGGGACCTCTGACAGGTGCCCTCAGTGAAGGGAATCGAGGCTGGCTCCCCGCTCATGCCCACTCTCCTGATCCTCAGGACACCCAGATTCAGCTGGATGATGCGGTCCGCGCCAACGACGACCTGAAGGAGAACATCGCCATCGTGGAGCGGCGCAACAACCTGCTGCAGGCTGAGCTGGAGGAGCTGCGTGCCGTGGTGGAGCAGACAGAGCGGTCTCGGAAGCTGGCGGAGCAGGAGCTGATTGAGACCAGCGAGCGGGTGCAGCTGCTGCATTCCCAGGTGAGCGGCTCCCCTGCTCATTCCTGAAGGGAGCACAGGCTGGGGCTCAGGAAGCAAGGCTTGAGAGCTATGCATAGATGCTCAATGCTTCTCCTGCTCTGCCCAACCCTCCCCCAACCCAGAACACCAGCCTCATCAACCAGAAGAAGAAGATGGACGCTGACCTGTCCCAGCTCCAGACTGAAGTGGAGGAGGCAGTGCAGGAGTGCAGGAACGCCGAGGAGAAGGCCAAGAAGGCCATCACGGATGTGAGTCCCTCCCTCCACCTACCCGATCCAGACCAGTGTCTCTCCGTGGGCTGGGCAGTGAGTGTGGGAGGACTTGACCAGACCATATGCCACCTCTCTCCTGCACACAGGCCGCCATGATGGCAGAGGAGCTGAAGAAGGAGCAGGACACCAGCGCCCACCTGGAGCGCATGAAGAAGAACATGGAGCAGACCATTAAGGACCTGCAGCACCGGCTGGACGAGGCCGAGCAGATCGCCCTCAAGGGTGGCAAGAAGCAGCTGCAGAAGCTGGAAGCGCGGGTGCGGGAGCTGGAGAATGAGCTGGAGGCGGAGCAGAAGCGCAACGCAGAGTCGGTGAAGGGCATGAGGAAGAGCGAGCGGCGCATCAAGGAGCTCACCTACCAGGTGCGGCGGGCAGTGACTCCAGGCAGAGCCCGGGCACCGTGGCCACAGTGACAATCAGCTGAGGAGAATGAAGAGTGCTCTTAGCCTCTTCCAGGGCAAGGATGGGAATGCAGCCCCCGTTTCACTTTGCCTAGCCCTGCCCCACCCTGAATGTCCCCTAGCTCAGAGGTCAGTCTCTGAGCCTCCTGGCCTGGGAGCTCCATCTCAGCACCCACTCTTAGCCCATCGCCAGGGGACACACACAGAATTCCAGACAAAGCTCACCCAGCACAGCTCACCAGAAAGCAAATATGTAGCCAGGGTCACCCCCAAAAGACACCAAAATGGGCATCCCATTCAAACAAGCACAAAAACTTTTCCGTTGCCCAGGGCAGTGTGGACTCTAGCTTTCTGAGGTGTTTTCTAGAATCAGACTCTGAATTAGTATTTGTTTCTTTTCCAATCCAGGATGTCACTATCCCTCTAAGCACACTTTGTCCTTAACCTAGATTAAGTCAGCATCATCTGCATTGCAGCCCAGGAAATTCCATCACACTCATAGCCCCAAAGTCACTCCCAGCATGTGCTGAGGTCCAGAGCGGGGGACTTTATCCTCCATGGGGTCCCCGGACCCTGAAAAACCTGCTCCCTGGAGCACTGCACACACACAATTTTGTGCATAATTTCAGGAGTCCCACTAGTTCTTTGGACTCTTTCCTGGTACAGATCATTTAAAATATTTACACATATTTGGTAAGAAATTATAAGGAGAATTCAAGTGTTTAGTGAGGATCAGAAAGTAGAATTGGGTCAGGATATCAGATGAAGCAGGGCAGGGCGGAGGGGATGCTACCTTCTATGACTGTGTCATCTTCACCCCCTGCCTACCCTCTGGCCCCCAGACGGAGGAGGACAGGAAAAACCTGCTGCGGCTGCAGGACCTGGTGGACAAGCTGCAGCTAAAGGTCAAGGCTTACAAGCGCCAGGCCGAGGAGGCGGTGAGTGACCCCGCTGGGGACTAGGCCCAAGGGAGGCATAGGAGAGCTCGTCCCCCAAACCAGGAGGCTGAGAACCCAAGCCCCCTCTCACCTCATGCTCCCACCTCCTGCAGGAGGAGCAAGCCAACACCAACCTGTCCAAGTTCCGCAAGGTGCAGCACGAGCTGGATGAGGCGGAGGAGCGGGCGGACATCGCCGAGTCCCAGGTCAACAAGCTGCGGGCCAAGAGCCGTGACATTGGCGCCAAGGTGGGTCCCTCCTCTGGGCTTTGCTAGTCACCCCTACAGCAGGCATACCCAGACAGGGCACCCTCAAACCAGTGATGCTTCCTTTTCATTTATTCTGCACAATTGAACCACACAGCCCCAGAGGCCAAGGTAATTCAGTTCTGTGTGATTTCTAGGATTCTTCCAGCTCTAACTTTTATTGTTTTGAGACAGTGTCTCACTCTGCCGCCCAGGCTGGAGTGCAGTGGCACAATCTCGGCTCACTGCAACCTCCGCCTCCCGGGTTCTCCTGCCTCAGCCTCCCAAGTAGCTGGGATTATAGGCATGTGCTACCATGTCTAGCTAATTTTTGTATTTTAGTAGAGATGCGGTTTCACCATGTTGGCCAGGCTGGTCTTGAACTCCTGACCTTGTGATCCACCCACCTCAGCCTCCCAAAGTGCTGGGATTACAGGCGTGAGCCACCGTGCCCAGCTCAGCTCTAAGTTTCAGTGGTTCTGGGAATTTCAGCCCTAGGGAGGTCTGCCACCCTAGAAGACCCTAATTTATATACAACCAGTATATCCCAGTTTCTCCCCAACTGCTAGTTTCCAGTTCCCTTCCACCTAATTTTGTCCTGCAATCTTGTAACTCAAACCTAAAATGGACATCTCAGAGAACCTGGGCCTGGCTTTGTTCTCGCCCAGGCAACTTCCCTCTGGCCAACCCCAGAACCCTACCCTCCAGAACTTGCCCCCTGCACATCGATCCCTGGAAACACATCTGCTGCTGCCACAGGGGCTTCCACCTGCCCACACAGCAGGCCCCCCACCATCAGACCCCTCTCACCTTTGTTTCCCATGCCCTGTCCCTGCCCAATACCATCTCTCCAAGGACTGATTGGACTTTGTTTCCTTTCAAAAGGGCTTGAATGAGGAGTAGCTTTGCCACATCTTGATCTGCTCAGCCCTGGAGGTGCCAGCAAAGCCTCATGCTGGAGCCTGTGTAACAGCTCCTTGGGAGGAAGCAGAATAAAGCAATTTTCCTTGAAGCCGAGATCCTGACTCCAGACTCTTCTTCACTGCCCTGAGGACCCGAGGGTGGGGTCTGGACTAGGGGAGGTGGAAATGCAGGGGAGCGGGGGCAAATTCAAAGGCCTGGCCTAGGAGGCCTTCCTAGAGCAGCGCTGAAACCCCCCTTCACTTCCCTCAAACCAGCCAAATGCAGCAGAGGTGACACCTCTCCTCCCAGCCTTCTCCCCGGTCCAGCCGGGATTTAAAGGAGATTTAGGGAGACCCCTAAAGTTCACCTAGAGCACCCTGAGCCCATCTACTGTGGACCTGCACCCCAGCTTCTGTCAACCCTGCCCCACCCACCACCATGGATACCGCCCAGGGCTGGGCGAAGGGCAGCGGTTCGGGGTGTGGGTGCTGGCCAGTGCCATTTCTGAGCCTGCAGAAGTGTGAACCACTGGGCCAGGTGAGGCAATGGCTGCCTAAGTGCCAGTCCCAGGCAAGTCTCTGAGAGTACACAAGGACTCACAGCTACAGCCTGCATCCCCTTCTAAATAGAGCCACCACCCTCTCCAGCCACCGCCAGAAGCCAGTGTACCCCCTCCCCACGACAGGTGGGAGAAACACACCCTCAGCCCACCTGCCGTCCTCTTCAGCTCCTCCCGGGGCCGAGCCCCCTTGGCCCAGGGTGCTCACTTCTTCCCACTGGTTTCTTCCCATTGTAATCCCCATTACCAAGCCCTTTGTCCTCTGGGCTTGTGGGAAGATGGGGTTCTCCTGGCCCATTTATGGCAAGCCATCTTGAGGGGAGGCAGACAGATGAGGGGCTGGGGAAGGTTATGTGTGAACAGGACTCTGGGGAGAGGGAGGGAAGGGATGGCTCCCCAGAGGGCCGGGAGGTGCAGGAAGGAGTAAGTCTCCTCCCACTAAATAAGTTCAGCCCCTTTGGAGTTCCTGCCACAGCTGGGTTGCTTAGGTGGGCCTGGGACTGTGGGCCAGAGAGGGCAGGGGCTTGGGAGGCACTGGGGCTGTCGGCCCCACTGGGAACCTGGGAAGCAGTGGTTCGGCCCTGGACTGGATCTCCCCCAACCCACCAACCACTCAGAGCCCACTCCTGCTCTGTACCCAGCTCTGAGCTCTGCCTGCGGCAGCCAGAGCAAAGGCCCTATGCCGGAGAAGGAGAAACCAGTACCGGACAATAGCAGTGACAGCAGAGGAGAAAAAGGGGGTAGGGAGGGGACAAGGAAAGCCCTGAGGGGGTGGCAGTGGACAAAGAGATTGAGCAACCACAGGACAACAGAGACAAGGAAAAAAGATGCAGGAAATGAGGAGGCCCCAGAAAGATCCGCAGGCGCCACCACCTTTCTCCTCGTAGCCACTTCCATTCTCCTTCCCTAGGCCAACCCAGCCAGAGCACCCTCAAACCAGGGATGCTTCCTTTTCATTTACCCGGCTCAATTGAACCACACAGCCCCAGAGGCCAAGGTAATTCAGTTCTCTGTGATTTCTAGGATTCTTTCAGCTTTTTTTTTTTTTTTTTTTTTTTTTTTTTTTTTTTTTTGTTTTCCCCTTTTCCCCCGGGGGGGGGGGGGGGGGCGGGCCCGGGGGGGGGGGGGGGGCCCCGGGGTCGGTGGCGTGGGCGGGGGCACCCTTACAAACACAGAACTTTTTTTTTTTTTTTTTTTTTTTTTTTTTGTGATAGAGTCTCACTCTGCTGCCCAGGCTGGAGTGCAGTGGCACGACCTCGGCTTGGGCCGAGATCCCTTGGGCCGAGATCCCTAGGGCCATTCCTCTGGCTAGAAACAGACTTGGACAGCAATGAAGAGGTAACTAGAAACAAAGGAGAGGACCCTTGAAAAGGGAGCTATGCAGAGAGACCCAGGGGACCTAAGCAACCAGAGCAAGAGAGACTGCAAGAGATCCTACGAGAATGGCCGGGGGCTCGATGCAGACAGCAGGGTTGAGAGAGGACTGACAGCCAAGCCAGGGAGAAGGAGGGGTGTTGAGGGGGGTGGGGAGAGAGGAAAAGAGAGGGAGCCTTGGTGGGAGAAGCTTGAAGAGCTGCGGGTGGTGATCCCGAGTGAAGGAAAGAATCCTGGGTCACTTGCAAACGCAAGGAGAGTCAGGAAGGCGCAAGGAGATTGGAGAGAAGGAGGAGGAAGAGCCTGGAGCAAGACGTGGAGGCCCAGCACGAGAGAAGAGGCCAGCTCAGAGAGGGCAGAGCCTCATGTTAGACCCTGAGCCGGGTGGAGACATGGGCCAGGGAGAATCGGAGGCAGGCCCCACTCCGAGATGGGGAAGCAGGCAGAGGGAATGAAGGCGAGACATAGAGACAGATGCAACGGGGAGCCAGGCAGAAGAGAGGCAAGCTGTGCCAGGGAGGCCAGCCCTGCCTCCTTGGCACCCTCACCTGTGGCCAAAGCCCCCATCCCTGTCCTTATACTCCAGGACTCCCAGCAGAATGAGGAGCTGTGTGCAAGCCAGGAGGACGGAGAGCAGTATGTGAGAGCCAGGGAGAGAAGGAGCCTGGGGAAGGGAGAGGACAGTACAGCAGAGCAGACAGGGGCAGGGCCTGGGGCTGAGCGAACACCTTCCTTCCTCCTCCCTCCATAGGAGCGGGGGACTACCCCCCACCACCTCCACTCCCCGCCGCCCTGCCACCACCACCTATACCAAGTGAGGCCTGCTCAGAGCACAGGGTTCCCTGAGGACAAAGCCTGATCTTTGTCACCTGGACCTGACCCAGACTGACCTGGCGTTCTCAGCTCCTTATCATGTCCCCAGAGCTATGGGAAACAAGCAGTGACGCACTGGCCATGGGCTAACCCCCCGGCTCGAATTCTGGGGCCTCGAGTAACCTAAAGCTGGGGACAGGTGGCCTGCATCCCCTGGGGGTAATGATTTGGCATAGGCACCTGCAGGAGATGGGGATGTGTGGTCAACTAAGGTCCCTCCAAGGACATTGAGAAAAGGTCCAGATGCTCTGGGAAGAGAGGTGTGTTCCTGAGCCCAGGAATGGGGCGGCAGCGTCCTAGGGAGCTAGGGGAGAGGCCACATCTTAATGGAAAGTGCTCCTACCCAGAGAAGCTGACTCCTGTCGTCCTACCCACCTCCACACCCTAGAGCTATATTGAGAGGTGACAGTAAACTGGTGGGAGGGGGGCTGGGAGAGTGTTCCTGGGTGTGAGGGTGGGGGGAAAGCCAGAGCAGGGGAGTCTGGCTTTGTTTCCTGAACACAATGTCCACTTAGTCATAACAGGAATAGCCTGCTGAAGACCTGACACCTACAGCCTCTGAGAGATGGCAGCATTGGAGGATGGGGAGCGGAGCCTTGAGGGCCTAGCATGCTTGAGGACACCCACAAAGAAGGGCATGTGAGTATAAGCCCTGGAGGGCTTGGAAGGGGGCAACAAAGTTCTGCCTGGGGAGGGGGCAGGCAGCAGAGCCCCACCCCAATGGAATGCAGTGCCTGGGGACCAGATGGTGTAAATCCCCAGGCTGCCAGGCACCTGCACCCTCTGGCAGCCTGGAGAGGCAGAAGGGGACAGCCCCTCACCCACCCCCCTCCTCCCTCAGGCCCTGGGATTAACACCATCTTCTTCTGCCCACCCCACCCCAGGAGCAGAGGGCAGCAGGGGAGGGCAAAAGCCTATGTGTGCAAATGCGGATGCGCAAGTGTGTGCATCCATGTACACAAAAGAAAATAGAAAAGAAATCTGCAAGCTTGAGTTTACGGGTAAGTGTGAAAAATCTGCATGTGTGGCTGAAGATGGGCACGGACACGGTCAAGTCTATATGTGAGAGTGCTAAACTGGAGTTCTGTGTGAAAATCTGCCTGAGGCGGTGGGGAGAATCCCTTCCATTGTGTGAGCAGGTTGGATGACGGCCACTCTATCAGGAGCATTAGGGAAGGGGTGGGGACTCCAGATGTGTCCCCAAACCAGGGTGGCCTCAAGACCTTGGGAGAACACTTGTCTGGAGACTTGGGGAATAGAAGGAGACCAGGCATGGCACTTGTGCAGACTGAGGCCAGGACAGAAGTTCCTGACAAAAGAAAACTGAGCCATGGAGGTGGACAGCAGATCCCTTCACTGGGCACCATACTCCAGCTTTTAGTCCCTAGCACTGGGGGCTCCAGTACTAAGAGCAGAAAGATGCTCCCAGCCTGGGGCTGTGTGGGGGAGGTCAGACTGGGAAGGAGAGGCTGGGGAACAAGGGAGGAAAAGCCCATGGTTGGGAGGCAGAGGACAGGCATTTGGCCTGCAGGAGAAGGTGACCCTCACCCATGTTTTCAATTCACCCTTCAGGTTAAAAATAACTGAGGTAAGGGCTGTGGTGGGGTGGGAGAGGCAGTGCGAGAAGGTCCTGTCTTCCCACTGTCTGCTCATCAGCCCTTTGGAGGGGAGGAATGTGCCCAAGGACTAAAAAAAGGCCGTGGAGCCAGAGAGGCTGGGGCAGCAGACCTTTCATGGGCAAATCAGGGGGCCCTGCTGTCCTCCTGTCACCTCCAGAGCCAAAGGATCAAAGGAGGAGGAGCCAGGAGGGGAGAGAGGTGGGAGGGAGGGTCCCTCCGGAAGGACTCCAAATTTAGACAGGGGGTGGGGGAAACGGGATATAAAGGAACTGGAGCTTTGAGGACAGGCAGAGACTCCTGCAGCCCAGGTAAGAGGAGGTTTGGGGTGGGATGCCCTGCAGCCCATCCACAGAGCCCCCACCGTGAGGGACCTCCTTCACCAGGAGTGGGGTGCAGGTCATTTGGAGGCCTAAGGGCTCTGTTAAAACTGCCTATCTCCAGACCCAGGGAAGTTCCCCCTGACACAAGGAGGTTCCACAGGAAACCCAGAAACCTCTTTTCTTCTCTGACTCTCCATTTCTTTCTCTGCATCATTCTGAGTCTCCTACATGTTGTCTCCATCTTGCCATCTTTCTTCCTCCTTTGGATGGCTTCCTTCCCTTGATCCTGGTTTTATCTTGCCTCTTGGTCTTCATCCACACTTGTGACAATCATGCTTCTTTGTCTCTCTCCCTTGCCCTTCCTTCTTGGCACGTGTTCTCACCTCCCTGACTCTCTGCCTCTAACCCTGTTTCCACACCCCATCCCTCGCACTCGTACTGACTCGGCGCCCTTTCTTTTCTGCCTCTGCGTCTTTCTCTTTCTGACTCCCTGGTCTGTCCTGCCTGTCTGCGCTCTGGGGCTGCCTCCATCCCCGGTTGGCCTGCCTCTGTTGTTCTTCACTCTCCTCATCTGTTCTTCTCTCTGCCCGGCTCTACCTCTGTGGTTCCTTGCTCCACCCACGGTCCAGATTCTTCAGGATTCTCCGTGAAGGGATAACCAGGTGAGAACTGCCCCCATTGTCTCTGCAGAGAGCGGGGCACACTTCTCCTGGGAGCCGGATTGCTGGACCGGGAGTCTGCTGTCCCAAGCACTCAGCGCCACCCCTTAGCAAACCCCAGCCAATGCCACCCCAGGGAAACCCTTACAGAGATTGTCCTTCAGCATCACCTCAGAGGGCAGGAGAAGCAGAGCCCTGAGTCGGGGAGGGTGCAACAGCAGGTGCCTCTCCCAGGGTGGAGGAGAGGAGCGGGGGCAGGGAGGGGGGTTGCAGAGGACAAAGCCACTCGCTGGAACCTGGGCTCCCTCAGGAGTAACACAGCCCTCCTGTCTCTGACCCAGGGGAAGCACCAAGATGACCGATGCTCAGATGGCTGACTTCGGGGCAGCGGCCCAGTACCTCCGCAAGTCAGAGAAGGAGCGTCTAGAGGCCCAGACCCGGCCCTTTGACATTCGCACTGAGTGCTTCGTGCCCGATGACAAGGAAGAGTTTGTCAAAGCCAAGATTTTGTCCCGGGAGGGGGGCAAGGTCATTGCTGAAACCGAGAATGGGAAGGTGAGCAGGGCATGGCACCAGGGCAGAAGGGAAGGAGGTTCGGGAAAGAAGATGCAGAGGTGGAGCCACTTGCAGGGGGAGCTGAGAGGGCTGGAGAAAAGCCAAGGCCAGTGGGGATGCCAGGACATGCTCCTTTGAGGAGCCCAGAATCTGATCCCTCTCAAATTGACCTGAGCTGGTGCAACAGGTGCCACCCAGGGCCCTGTGCCCCTTACCAGAGAGGATGCTGAGGGAGAAGGACCTCAGTGTTCACCTAAGAGGGGCCTTGTAGATAAAGAGGGCACAGACACAGCATTAAATGATGCCCCCTTCTTGCACTTGTATCCCTCTTCCCTGTGCCTCAGTTTCCTCCATGGGTCCACTTTCTCAAATTCCATTCACCCAAATCAAGAGTAATTCTTAGACCCAGATGAACACAAAGATCAGAAACTTTTGAGCTGAGCACTCTCCTTGACTGGCACTCAGAAGCCTCTGGTCCCTGGTTTGCTCATGCCAGCCAAGAGAATCACCCCTGGTTACCAGCTGCGGCTCAGGGCTGTGTGTCTCACGAACTCGTTGACTGAATGTTACAACCCATTGAAGTGTAGAATAACAGGCCACAATCCCCTGGGGCTTTTGAGTCTGATCCCAGCTCTGCCACCCACTAGTCACTGTGCAGGCAAATCATTTAGTCATTTAGAGCCACGGGTTTCTCCACTACAAAAAATGCTGGAATACCTATTGGCAGGATCCAGTGACATCAGGGCATGGCAAACTGACTGCTGCCAATCAAACCACACCAACAGTGATGGATGGGGAGTGTGGAGTAGATGGGTGAACTACTTTTCCAGCAGGGGTGAAGGTTTGCCCTGAGCAACAGATACCCTAAAGCGCTGCCCGTGGGAGACAGCCTCAGGGTCAGCATACGGTATGCACGGATCTGAGAGCTGCCAATCTCCAGGTCTGCCCCAAGACCCTTGGAACATAGGGACTGAAGAGTGATGGTTATGGGCACAGGGTGTCCCCAGGATGGTCTGGGGATCTGGCAAGAGAAAGGTACCCTAGGACAGTCTCTAGGATGGGAGATACAGTGGGAAGGGACATTATCTGGGGAAAGTGTCCCGGGGGACATACGGGGTAGGGGCTGGGGCACTGGTCAGAGCAAGGGGAGCAAGGCCAAGTCCCTGTGTCCTGGGAGGAGTCAGTGGGCAGTGCCGGCAAGGGTCCCGGAGGGATTGTGGTCACTCATCCTCCCGCCTATGCGGCCCCTCCAGACGGTGACTGTCAAGGAGGACCAGGTGTTGCAGCAGAACCCACCCAAGTTCGACAAGATTGAGGACATGGCCATGCTGACCTTCCTGCATGAGCCCGCGGTGCTTTTCAATCTCAAGGAGCGCTACGCGGCCTGGATGATATATGTGAGTGGCTCCTGCACACTGCAGAGACTTCCTGTGCTGCGTGGAGGCCAAAATAAGCCAGGGAGGCTCTCCCAAGGAGACGGGGAGGGACTCTCCCAAGGGACCCAAGTCCCCTTCCCCCCTCCACCCCTAGTCAGCTGCAGGAGGAGCAGAGCCAGCTGGAGTGAACAGGGACATGCCTGGCTGCCACCACTGCCTGTCCCAGGCTCTCCCCCACCAACCTCATGCCCAGCTTTGTCTCCTGCTCCAGACCTACTCGGGCCTCTTCTGTGTCACCGTCAACCCCTACAAGTGGCTGCCGGTGTACAATGCCGAGGTGGTGGCTGCCTACCGGGGCAAGAAGAGGAGTGAGGCCCCACCCCACATCTTCTCCATCTCCGACAACGCCTATCAGTACATGCTGACAGGTGAGACTGGTGGCCCCTGGTCTCTGCTCCTCCTCCCAGACACCCACCCAGATCCTCAGCCCTGACCCCATTGCTTCTCCTGTTTTTTCTTCCAGATCGGGAGAACCAGTCCATCCTCATCACGTGAGCGAGTGCCATCGTCCCACAGAAGGGACTGGGCTGGGGGCATACAGGCTGATGCCTGGGGTGTAGCTGGGAGGAGAGGTTTAAGGCTGGGATTGCAGGGAGCATGGGGCACTGAGCTCTCATTAGAGGGGTGCCAGAGCAATGAACCATGTCAGGCAAATCCTGCTGGGTGCTGGGCTCTGATGGCCGGGCTGGGAAGGGGAGCATGTGGTACTGAGCCCTGTATGGAGAACAGTAGGAATCCTGAGTTTTGATTGGTCCCTGTGGCCCCCAGGGGAGAATCCGGGGCGGGGAAGACTGTGAACACCAAGCGTGTCATCCAGTACTTTGCCAGCATTGCAGCCATAGGTGACCGTGGCAAGAAGGACAATGCCAATGCGAACAAGGTGCCATGGGGGCCACAGGCTCATCAGAACAGGGGTGGGGGGCAGGCCGACCTGAGTTACCCCTAACCCTCCCCTCCCTGTGACGTGGTGGGGACAGCCACACCGGGCTGGGCTCCTGATGGTCAGCCCAGTGTGGAAGACCTTCCTGACAGGAGACACTCACCCTGAGGTCTGGGTAGGATCCTACGGAGTTGCAGACTTATCAGCGGTTCACCCAGCCCCCCACCCCCATTCCTCAGGGCCAGGGCAGCCTCCCTGCCCTCTCACCACTGCCTGGAGGTGGATGGAGGATGAACCCATGCAGTTCTGCTCCTTTCATAGGGCACCCTGGAGGACCAGATCATCCAGGCCAACCCCGCTCTGGAGGCCTTCGGCAACGCCAAGACTGTCCGGAACGATAACTCCTCCCGCTTTGTGAGTGCCTTTGACCACTCACAGCAGCCTAATCCAGCCTTGACAAGAGAAAGAGGGTGCTGTTTTGCCACACCCAGTTGATTGTACTGTATCTGGCTTTGGGATATCAACATGCACCCGTTGGTGGGAAGAGAGCATAGGCTTTGGAGCCAAAGGTCTGACTTTCCACTTGCTCAGCAAGTCCTTACACCTCTCTGAGCCCTAGTTCCTTCACCTGTGAAACAGGGGGACTAATATCCGCCCTGCAGATTACTGGGAGGATCAGGTGAGATCATATGAGAGTTATGAGCGGGGGGCATTCTGTATGCATTCCCCTCTGGGCCGAGGTTCCACTAGGAGGTCCCTGCACAGTGTATGAGGGTGGCATCCTCTACCCGGCTTCACTTATACTCAGCTGAGACCCCAAAGAGGTTGTTTACATTTCCAGAACCATCCAGGGCTTCTGGGCTGAATAGAGGGCCAGGATTTCACTCTGTCCTTCCTGCCAGTTCCCTCACTCTGTCCCATTTGTCCCCAGGGGAAATTCATTAGGATCCACTTTGGGGCCACTGGAAAGCTGGCTTCTGCAGACATAGAGACCTGTGAGTACCAGCAGGGAGGCCGCCACCCTCCAGGTCCCCCTCTGCCTTCTCTCCCTGCCTGGCAGCCAGTCTCATCATTCTTGCCATCTCCTGTCTTTGTCTGCATTTGCCTCTGGGCTTTAGGATCCTTTTTGTTTAAGCCACATCTTCTCGCCTGGCCCTGTTCATCAAGCTGCGGGTGCCCCCTGCCCTCTGCCCCCATGGCCACCTTTTTCTGGCGCCACTCTCTTTCCTTCCTCACCTGCCTTCCTCCCCTCCGCCCCCCTCAGACCTGCTGGAGAAGTCCCGGGTGATCTTCCAGCTGAAGGCTGAGAGAAACTACCACATCTTCTACCAGATTCTGTCCAACAAGAAGCCGGAGTTGCTGGGTGAACCTGCCTGCCACCCCCCACCCACTGCTGTCCCTGCTGCACTCCCCAAAGACGCCTGCATGCAGGGCAGGGCCCTCCTGCTCCCCACTGTGCCCCACCTTGCTGCTCACTTCCCTCCTCCCTCCGCTCACTCCGCCGGCTCCGCTCCCTTCCCACCCAAGACCACTTGCATCTCCTCTCGCCTCCCTGTGCAGTCACACACCTCACTCCTTCTCCGCCCTTCTCTCCACTCCTGCCTCGGCTTGTCGTTGCCTTCTCCTCTTTATTTGCTTCCCCATCTCCCATGTGTCCCTCCCCTGCCACCCTCCCTCCTCCTTGTTATTGGAGCCCCTGCCAGGGCCCTTCTTCTACCCTTTCACTTCCTCTGGGTTCACTCCTTGGTCCTTGCTGACTGCTCTTCTCTCCCTGCTCCCTGTCCTCCCCTCCTCCATTCTCCCCGTCCCTTACCCCTCCCTGCCCCTCCCTCCCTTTCCCAACTCTCCCTGCCCCTTCCCTGGCCTCCGCCTGCCCCCTTGCCCCTGCCTCACCCCTTGCCTGGTGCAGACATGCTGCTGGTCACCAACAACCCCTACGACTATGCCTTCGTGTCTCAGGGAGAGGTGTCCGTGGCCTCCATTGATGACTCCGAGGAGCTCATGGCCACCGATGTGAGTGAGGGGGCTGCTGCGACCATTCTAGGGACCCCAGGAGCTCCCGGGGCCACCGCTCCAACCCCCCTCTTTGTCTCTCGCTCTGTCCCAGAGTGCCTTTGACGTGCTGGGCTTCACTTCAGAGGAGAAAGCTGGCGTCTACAAGCTGACGGGAGCCATCATGCACTACGGGAACATGAAGTTCAAGCAGAAGCAGCGGGAAGAGCAGGCAGAGCCAGACGGCACTGAAGGTGGGAGGGGCAGGCAGGCAGCGCTGGGAAGGCCTGAGGTGCCGACCAGGCTCTCTGGGGGACTCAGATCCCAGAGAATCTGAGGCTTTTGGGGCAGCGGGGTGAGTTGAGGGACGGTGGGGGACAGGGACGTGGGAGAGGTGGGCAGACAGAGAGTCCACCATAATCCCAACTCCTCAACCCCAGCTGCACTCACCAGAACTGAGGTGGGGAATTTTCCTCCTGTGCCCGAGACTCGCCTAGCCCCAGGAAGCACAGCCCCTGAGCTCTGCACATCACCATCACTAATGCAGGGCCTTTGCCTGCCCAGCCCTTGGGTAAGCCCCTCGTGGGCTCATACCATGTTCTATTTGGGAGGCAGCGGGCCAGGGGTCAGGACACAGCCCAGGGCATTGGTGTGTCACTTTCCTCCTCAGTGAAATGGATCAACAATCTTTCCTCATTCCTCTGGTGGCTACTGTGAGGTCCTTTGAGAAAATGTGAAGGTGCAAACAGTGCTAGACAGGTGCCCAAGAACATTCCTCCCTACCTTTAGGGACCCTTCTCCAAGTCTGCCCAGATCAAAGTGTCAAGCTGGGGTTCATGATAACACACCAACAGTTATTACAACATTCTTGAAATTACACCAAATAACCCCTCCTCTAAATAGAGAAATCCCCATGTTGGGTGGCACATTTGGATGGCTGGGGGTAGGAGCGTGGTGCTGTCTGATATACTCTTGGGGGTCTTGGTCTCCCAGCCAGTCAGATTGGGTAACATGTGGATGGAGAAGACAGCATGGCCAGTCCAGGGCTAGACATTGGGGTAGAGAATGAAGGAGACAGGGAGCAGAGGACATCTAGCCCCTCAGCCACACACTTGCCCTGGAGAGGGGAGGGACGTGGTGAAGGTAGGGATATGCCCACAGCGGTGCTTGTGAAAGACCTGGCCCAGAGATGCCACAGATGTAGAGACAGAGCTGAGAAGAGCCAGTTGTGGCAAGAGGCCATGGGCCGGATAAGGGGGCCTGGGCTCCAGCCTGACTCAGGCACACGTTGGTTGAGTAACCAAGGCAAGCCCTGTGCTCTTCCAGGCCTTGATTTCTTCCTCTTTAAGGAGAAGAAATTGGACCTGATGCTTCCTAAAGTCTTGGCCCCAGGACAGGGAAGGAGGCTCACTCCCCGAAAGTGCTCACTCAGGCCAGGTACAGTGGCTCACGCCTATAATCCCAGCACTTTGGGAGGCCAAGGCGGTGGATCACTTGAGGTAAGGAGTTTGAGACCAGCCTGGGCAACATGGTGAAACCCTGTCTCTAGTAGAAATACAAATTTAGCCTGGCATGGTGATGCTTGGAGGCTGAGGCAGGGGAACACTTTGAACCAGGAGGTGAAGGAGTGAGCCGAATCGTACTGCGCTTAGCCTGGGTGACAGAGAAAAAGGAAGTGCTCACTTATCCTTTCCCTCTCAACCAGATGCCGACAAGTCGGCCTACCTCATGGGGCTGAACTCAGCTGACCTGCTCAAGGGGCTGTGCCACCCTCGGGTGAAAGTGGGCAACGAGTACGTCACCAAGGGGCAGAGCGTGCAGCAGGTGTACTACTCCATCGGGGCTCTGGCCAAGGCAGTGTATGAGAAGATGTTCAACTGGATGGTGACGCGCATCAACGCCACCCTGGAGACCAAGCAGCCACGCCAGTACTTCATAGGAGTCCTGGACATCGCTGGCTTCGAGATCTTCGACGTGAGTCAGGGACCCCTGGGAGTGGGAGAACAATCACTCGCTCGCTCCTACATTCAACAGCCATTTGCTGAGAGCCAGCTGTGGACCAGACATGGGAAGGCAGTGGGGACTGTGTGGTGACAGAGGCAGTCATTGTCCCTATCTTCAGGGGAAGCCCTCCTTCACTGCCCTGACATGGAGGGCACCAGCCGCGCCCTGCTGGGCTTGGGCACAGTGCACGGGCACAGCCCCAATGGCTACTCACACCCACTTCCTGACTACTCCCACCCCTCATGCCCCCTGCAGTTCAACAGCTTTGAGCAGCTCTGCATCAACTTCACCAACGAGAAGCTGCAGCAGTTCTTCAACCACCACATGTTCGTGCTGGAGCAGGAGGAGTACAAGAAGGAGGGCATCGAGTGGACATTCATTGACTTTGGCATGGACCTGCAGGCCTGCATTGACCTCATCGAGAAGGTGCCTCCTTGGCCTCACCACCTATGTCCCCTCCTCTGCCATCCAGACATAGTGGTGGCCGAGTCCCTTCTACACCCAAGAAACTAGAGTCCCAAGAATCCCAGGCCTTTCTCTAGGCCCAGCTTCTCCCCACTATGAAGTCATGGGCATGAACAGGATGATCCCCCCACTCTTCCTTTCCCAGGACCTTGCACTTTATGCCCCTTTGTGGTGGTCCCCTCAGTGTCTTAAGAGTGAGATGTAGTGAAGGAGAGGCCCCTGGCCCTTCTGACCGCCCATGAGAAGCATCATTCATGGAAAGATCCTAGGCTGAAATTAGAGATGTTTGGCCTCCCACCACCTTCCTGTTGGTTGAGAAATAAGCCAGTCTCCAGCCCTCTTGCCTATGGGCATTCCTCAGAAGAGACAAGGCCGCAGGTGGGAGGCCTCATAGGCCGGGGCTGACTTGCTCTCAGGGAACCTCTGCTCTTTGTCAGCACAGGCCAGAGCCCGGAGTGTCTGACCCACACCCAGCCCAGCCACAGCCTTCAGAAAATGGGAGCTTCCCCACACACTTTGGGTCATTATCTAGATTCTTAACCAGAGTTCTCATGTTTCAGAGCCCTCAGAATCCCATAAAACTGTGTGTGGAAAAAAGCACGTGTACATTCATACATACATGTGTGTGCTTGTGCATGTGTGTGTGTGTACGTGTGTGTGTGTACATGCGTTTTTCTGGAGAGACAGTCTTTAGCTTAAACAAATTCTTAAAAGGATTCCTGCCCCAAGAAAAGTCAAGAACCACCACGTTTTTGGAAGTGCAGAGTGTGGTGAAGAACCTGGATCCTTCTATCTAACCTTTGAAGAATTGCTACTGATGTCATACAGACAGAGCCTGGCCCGGTGCCTTTGACACACATCTGTCCCTGCCCTCCTGCCTCTGGGGCAGTGAGCTGTCAGAGAGAAGGGGCTGTGCTGTGAGGCACTGTGGGCCTTGCGGGGGGTGATTAGGAGTGCATGACTCTTTGTTGGACCCACTGGGCAGAAAGTGGCAGGAAGGGGCTCTTTTAATTCCAGGAATATTGGCTTCCTGTTTTAGGGTAAGAGGTACCAGCACAGCACCCCTTCAGCAGGCCAGTACTACTGGCTCCAGAGTCCTTTTCCTGTTAGGGTATGGGACTGTGGAAGCCTGGGGGTGTGCTCAGTGATTCTCTCTTTGCCTCTTCACCCTGCCCTCAGCCCATGGGCATCATGTCCATCCTGGAGGAGGAGTGCATGTTCCCCAAGGCCACTGACATGACCTTCAAGGCCAAGCTGTACGACAACCACCTGGGCAAGTCCAACAATTTCCAGAAGCCACGCAACATCAAGGGGAAGCAGGAAGCCCACTTCTCCCTGATCCACTACGCCGGCACTGTGGACTACAACATCCTGGGATGGCTGGAAAAAAACAAGGATCCTCTCAATGAGACTGTTGTGGCCCTGTACCAGAAGTCCTCCCTCAAGCTCATGGCCACTCTCTTCTCCTCCTACGCATCTGCCGATACCGGTAAGCAGGCAGCCCCTGCACTGGGCCAGGGGACTTCTGAAGGCACAAAGGGCCAGGGTCCTGCTGCTTCAAAGCACATGACTCCAGAGGCAGGCACAGGGGAGCCCATGAGTCAAGCCACCTCCTGGCTCACCTCACCACAGTCCAGCTGGGCTTCTGTAGCACCTGCCATTCTCCACTTTGTGTTATGTGTGTTGATATAGCTGTCTCATGTTTCCCCAAGATGGGGAGTAACTGGAGGTCAGTGAGGGTGGCACATGCATCCCTGTACTGTGCCCAGCAGGGAACGATGCATGTGGGAGTTCTCAACAAATGTTGAGAGGACACTGAACAAAGGAGCCTCCAGTTCAGAAAAGGAAGAGAAAGGATGTGGCTTGAAATGAAGAGGATAAAGTGTAAGAAGAAAAGTAGAGGCTGGGCGTGGTGGCTCACGCCTGTAATCCCAGCACTTTGGGAGGCCGAGGCGGGTGGATCACAAGGTCAAGAGTTCGAGACCAGTCTGGTCAACATGGTGAAACCCCGTCTCTACTAAAAATACAAAAATTAGCCTGGCGTGGTGGCACATGCCTGTAGTCCCAGCCACTTGGGAGGCTGAGGCAGGAGAGTTGCTTGAACTCGGGCGGCGGAGGTTGCAGTGAGCCAAGATTGCACCACTGCACTCCAGCGTGGGTGACAGAGCGAGATTCCGTCTCAAAAAAAAAGAGAAGAAGAAGGAGAAGGAGAAGAAGAAGGAGAAGAAGAAGAGGAGGAGGAGGAGGAAGAAAACTAGAATGTGGAAAGATATAAGAAGGAAGGGAAAGTCTAGAAGAGGGAGAGCTAAGGGCACTGATGTATGTCAGTGCCTACTGTGGGCAAGAACTGGTGAGCTGCCCTCCAGGCGTGGTCTTATCTAATCCTCTTTACAACTTTGGGAAGTTGTTACTGTCTTCCTCATGGTAAACTGAATCTTGGAGAATTCCTTGCCCAAAGTCTCAGAGCTACCAAGCGAGCAGCAGAGCTCTGCCTCTGCCCGAGGGCTCCTCTATTTTCCAGCTCCTGTTCATTATTTCTCCTCTCGCTGTTTAGGGGACAGTGGTAAAAGCAAAGGAGGCAAGAAAAAGGGCTCATCCTTCCAGACGGTGTCAGCTCTCCACCGGGTAAGAAGGGCCCAGGGGTGCCAGGACACCTGGTGGAACAGCCCAGCCCAGAGGCTTCTGGCTGCACCACCTATTCTGATGCTTGAGTTTGATGAGGAAAGAAGCTAGAGCTACGTAGTAGTTTTTTGGTGTGTAGATTCCACAAAAGCCTGAACTCACGTCATAAATTATGTGGCAGCCCCTGTCCCTTTGATGATTCTGGTGGAGAGTGTCTGGGGACCAGGGTTTAAGGGCCTAAGGGATGGTCCTTGTGGCTTCTAACTCCCCACCTTCATCTGCCTCCAGGAAAATCTGAACAAGCTGATGACCAACCTGAGGACCACCCATCCTCACTTTGTGCGTTGCATCATCCCCAATGAGCGGAAGGCTCCAGGTGAGCCAGGAGAAGATCTTAGTCTGGGAAGGACAGCTGGCATCCACTTTACCCTAAGGCTGACCCTTTCCCCTTCCCTCCTGACACAGGGGTGATGGACAACCCCCTGGTCATGCACCAGCTGCGCTGCAATGGCGTGCTGGAGGGCATCCGCATCTGCAGGAAGGGCTTCCCCAACCGCATCCTCTACGGGGACTTCCGGCAGAGGTGGGTATGAGGGTGCCCCAGAGCTCATAGAACAGGGGAAGCCAGGCTGCCCTGGTGGGAATGGGATCTGCAGGTGGCCCTGGAATTCTGTGGGCAGAGCAGATCACTGCAGATCATGGGTGACTCTGGGCACTTCCCTCCTCAGGTATCGCATCCTGAACCCAGCGGCCATCCCTGAGGGACAGTTCATTGACAGCAGGAAGGGGACAGAGAAGCTGCTCAGCTCTCTGGACATTGACCACAACCAGTACAAGTTTGGCCACACCAAGGTGAGTCTAGAGCCCCATTGGGTGGTTGCAGGGCAGGTGGCCATGTTGAGTGGAGCAGAGAGGAGTTTAGGAGGCAGAACCCTAATTCTGGCTTCCTTATCAACCTTATCAAGGGCTGAAACCCAGGCTTCATTCCGGTCGTTTGTCAAATTTTTACTCTTACTTCTAGAAGGCATGGGGTGATGGGTCACCTGGGAGCTCATCCAGGGTCTTCCACCCTCTTCTTTCACCCTGGATACTCCCCTCTGAGGCTGCGGCCTGTTGCATCTACCCCTTGCCTGCAGGTATTCTTCAAGGCAGGGCTGCTTGGGCTGCTGGAGGAGATGCGGGATGAGAGACTGAGCCGCATCATCACGCGTATGCAGGCCCAAGCCCGGGGCCAGCTCATGCGCATTGAGTTCAAGAAGATAGTGGAACGCAGGTGAGACAGGAGGAACAGGGTGGCATGCACTAGAGATGTAGAGGCAGATCCGCAATGTCAACTAGTGTGGGGTCAGAAGACCTGGATTCAGACCTACCAGCTGGCCTGGGCAAGTTACTTTACCACTTCAAATCTCATTGCAAATTCTTCTTCTTCTTTTTTTTTTTTTTTTAAAAAAAATTATCAATAGGAAAATGCAAATTAAGACACCAATGAAATACCATTTTAAAACACTAGACTTTGCTTGCTCAGATGGCCTACAAATTTTAAAAAATGAAAGAAACAAGTAGATAAAAATAAAATGAAAGAAAAAATAATTTTAAAAAGTTTTAAAAATCACTAGACCGACAAAAATTAAGAAGCCTGACCCACTGCTTACAGATGTGTAAATTAGTGCAACTTCCTAGGAAAACAGTTTATCACTATCTTTTAAAGTTGAACAGCTGCAGGCCAGGCACGGTGGCTCACACCTGTAATCCAAGCACTTTGGGAGGCCGAGGCAGGCGGATCACAAGGTCAGGAGATCGAAACCATCCTGGCTGACATGGTGAAACCCCATCTCTACTAAAAAAATACAAAAAATTAGCCAGGCGTGGTGGCAGGCGCCTGTAGTCCCAGCTACTTGGGAGGCTGAGGCAGGAGAATGGCATGAACCCGGGAGGCAGAGCTTGCAGTGAGCCGAGATCGAGCCACTGCACTCTAGCCTGGGTGACAGAGCAAGACTCCATCTTAAAAAAAAAAAAAAAAAAAAAAGTTGAACAGCTGCATACTTCTCCATTCCACTCCTGGGTACATTCCTACAGAGAAACTCTTATACATGTACACCATGACATGAAAAATAATCTTTTAGCAGCATTGGTCATAACAGCAAAGATCTTAAAACAACTTGAATTTCCATCCACAGGGGAATGGGTAAATAGTATTACAGTCATTCAGTGGAACATTATAAAACAGTGAAAAGAAGTGAACTCCAACTACATGATACAATATGTTTGAACATTAAAGCATATTGTTAGTAAACAAAGGCAAATCTTGGAAGGATACATACAGTATAATGTAATTTTTATAAAGCTCATAAATAATCAAAACCAGCCATTCATTGTTTAAAGATACATACATATGGCTGGGCACAGTGGCTTATGCCCACTTTGGGAGGCTAAGGCAGATGGATCACCTGAGGTCAGGAGTTGGAGACCAGCCTGGCCAACATGGTGAAACCCCATCTCTACCAAAATTACAAAAATTAGCTGGGCATGGTGGCAGGCACCTGTAATTCCAGCTACTCAGGAGCTGAGGCAGGAGAATCTCTTGAACCTGGGTGGCGGAGGTTGCAGTGAGCTGAGATTATGCCATTGCACTCCAGCCTGGGTGACAAGAGTGAAACTCCATCTCAAAATAAATAAAATAAAATTAAAATAAAGATACATTCATATGTGGTTAAAGTAATTTTTGAAAAAGCAGGGAAAGGAAAAATAAGATTCAGAGTGGTGGCTGCTCCTGGCGGGGTAACAGGGGTGTAGGAAGGAACGCACAGGTAGATCAATGGCTGGTAACACTTCGGCTCTTGTTTGGGCGGTAGGTTCATGGATAGTCATTTTGCTTTCATGCTGCATAACTTACATACTTATTATAGACATTCTTATATGTAAACCCCCACATAATTTTTAACATATTTGAAGTTCTTATGAGAATAGAAAAACTGAACAGAGTAGACATTCTATAAGTGGTAGTTTCCATTACCACTAATATCCCAGCTGGGAGGATATAAACTGCCCTTTCATCAAATTGATTAATAAATATTTATCAAGCAACTCCATGTTCAATGTAGTGATGTTGGAGGTGGGTGTGCACAAGAAGGAAGTCTACATGCCTACGAACTTGCTTAGTAGGGCCCATGATTGGGAAGCTCTCTTTTATAGTGCCCCACCCTGCCTCCACGTTTCCTTGCCAGGGATGCCCTGCTGGTAATCCAGTGGAACATTCGTGCCTTCATGGGGGTCAAGAATTGGCCCTGGATGAAGCTCTACTTCAAGATCAAGCCGCTGCTGAAGAGCGCAGAGACGGAGAAGGAGATGGCCACCATGAAGGAAGAGTTCGGGCGCATCAAAGAGACGCTGGAGAAGTCTGAGGCTCGCCGCAAGGAGCTGGAGGAGAAGATGGTGTCCCTGCTGCAGGAGAAGAATGACCTGCAGCTCCAAGTGCAGGCGGTGAGGCCACATGATTATCTCTTCAGCCCTCTCCTCCCCTCTCCTAGATTATAGCCCATCTCACAACCAGGGGCTAGGAGTCTAGGAGTGCCAGCTCTTTTTAAGACCCTAGGTCTCCTCTCTTTAACCATCAGCTTCCTCCCTGTTCTCTTCTCCCAGGAACAAGACAACCTCAATGATGCTGAGGAGCGCTGCGACCAGCTGATCAAAAACAAGATTCAGCTGGAGGCCAAAGTAAAGGAGATGAATGAGAGGCTGGAGGACGAGGAGGAGATGAACGCGGAGCTCACTGCCAAGAAGCGCAAGCTGGAAGACGAGTGCTCAGAGCTCAAGAAGGACATCGATGACCTGGAGCTGACACTGGCCAAGGTGGAGAAGGAGAAGCATGCAACAGAGAACAAGGTGAGGGCAGCTCCCTCTTGCTTCAGCCCAGGTCTCCTCAAGACTCCCAGACTAGAGTGTGGCCCTGGTCCTTGGCATGGAGGTCCCCATAGATGTCTCCAGGCTGGTGATCTTTGACCCTAAAGGGGATGGGTTTTTGGTCGGCAGGTGAAGAACCTAACAGAGGAGATGGCTGGGCTGGATGAGATCATCGCTAAGCTGACCAAGGAGAAGAAAGCTCTACAAGAGGCCCATCAGCAGGCCCTGGATGACCTTCAGGTTGAGGAAGACAAGGTCAACAGCCTGTCTAAGTCTAAGGTCAAGCTGGAGCAGCAGGTGGATGACGTGAGTAGTAAGAACCATGCTCCTGCTCTCAGAGCAAGATTTTGCAGGCAACACCAATGGCCCAGAAAGTCCTGATCCCTAGAATTAACTTCTACGGCCCTTGAAGTTTTTTGCTCCCTGTAATTCCTCACTAGAGTAGGTCTCTGAATCCTTTGTGCTTGCAGGATTTCTCTACTGGTTTGACTTCCAATCCCACTGGACTTCAAGTTTAGAAGGAGGCAAAAGAGCCTACACTATGGATTTCAAATTTTCCACACTTTGCTTATTTTCTTCTCTCCATTAGCTGGAGGGATCCCTAGAGCAAGAGAAGAAGGTGCGCATGGACCTGGAGCGAGCAAAGCGGAAACTGGAGGGCGACCTGAAACTGACCCAGGAGAGCATCATGGACCTGGAAAATGATAAACTGCAGCTGGAAGAAAAGCTTAAGAAGTAGGAGACTGTGGTGGCCAGGAGGGGCTAATGGAGGTGTCTGGCCTGGTAGATAGAGTGCAGGGTGCTGCGCTTCCACTGGCCACAGTTGCCTTGGGCACACTGGGAATGAGGTCAATCACAGCCCTCTTCCTCCACTCTCTGGGCTGGCAAGGGGAGGGGGAGGTGCCGATTCTGGCATACTAAGGCCAAGAAGAGAATGAGCCCCAGAGGAAGGAAGGCTACCTGTCACCCCCCCGCCCCCACCCTTCTCCTGCAGGAAGGAGTTTGACATTAATCAGCAGAACAGTAAGATTGAGGATGAGCAGGCACTGGCCCTTCAGCTACAGAAGAAACTGAAGGAAAACCAGGTGACTTTTTTTCCCAGTGCATGAAAGTGGGAGCTCAATAGCCCTGAGGTAACTGAGGCTGCAGCAGCTGCTTAGGGTTCTACACAATATCTGGAACTCCAGGCAGCCTCATAGACCCAACCATCCCTGAGTTACAGGCGCTCAGGAACGCTAGCCTTCGCCCACAGAGCAAGAATACATTACGTTAGCAAAACTGTTTGAGAAGGGGGATTCGTACCTACTAAAGGGCTTCTCCTTCTGAGATCTGCTCTGCCTCAGGGACTTTCTACTCTAAGACAAATGATAGAGCTCTATTCTCCTCTAATCCTTCCTCTGGTAGTTCTGCCCTCTGAACGCGGGGTGAAAAAAAAAAAAAGCTTCAAGGAGCACCTTCCTGTGAGCTGCTCTGTTCATATTCTTCCCGGTACTAACCCCAGCCACTAACCCAGGCTGAGTCCCCATAGGGCACTCATGATAAGAGCCAATTCCAACAACCTTGAGCAAGTCACTTACCCTCCCTGATCCTCAGATTCTCTTCTCACCTGTAAAATGAGACTGACAATACCTACCACACAGGACCAGAGGGGATAATGTATTTGAAACCACTTTGTCAACTAGGAAATTCTATACAAGCATCATATTAATATAGCCCAATTTAGAGAAGTCAGCCAGCCACTAGCCTACGGAGGTATTATTTTGTCTTCTCAATGGCCTTCTCATTCCTCTGCAGCTCAGGATGAAGTGAACAGCCATAGTCTCCCTTAGCTTTAGTGAACCTCAAACCTTAATGTGCTTTTAGTATTGGGTTTGTCAGAAGAGCCCTGGAAGTCCACTGCCATCCCCATTTTAGAGCTACAGAAGCTACATGGCCAGGTCTGGACATAGTGACCCCAAGGGCAACAGGAACTCGGCTACTGGGGCAAGACCTTGTCCTCTCACTTTCGGGCAGACTGTGGCTGGTAGAAAGAAGTAGTCTCCCCTCTGCACTTGAGGCCCATAGCCCAGGCTGCAAGTAGTGTATGAACACAATTCCACTCCTCCGGGGCTGCACAGGGACTGGCCCGCCTTCATTAGTAATTTGCCCTCCCATCTTCTTGGATGCCCCTTCTGGGTTTTAGCTAGAATATCGGGCCATCTTCAGGTTCTTCCACCCTAGGTCTGGGCAACTTCTTTGGCCTCTTGGACACAGAATAACAGTCCTGTTAATCTCATCAGGTCTTGGCAATAGGCTATGGCTCCTCCTTCATCCCCAAGATCTTGCTCAGAAGTCCCACCTTCTCCATCCTGGGAGCAGAGGCACAGTGGTCCTCTCTGCTGCTCGTAGGACCCATCCATGAACAGTCCATTAAAGCTGTCCATAATCCGAGGTGAAGGGATTTCCACTGAACCCCCGTTTTGCTCCTGGCTAGCCAGACAACAGATCAAAATGGTAGATAGGATAGTCTCCCAATTTAGTCAAGACCAAGGCTAAGGCCCGAAAAGTGAGTTAAGGGAACTTGAAGAGGATGAGGAGATGAGGTGAAGAGGAGAGTACCCTGCTAGCACTTTCCTGGCCTGGAAGGGAGAAATCATGTTGAAACCCAACCCTGGGCATAAACACAGCAAGCCTGGGAGAGCAAGGAATATGGTTGATTGGACTTTGTGATTAACTTGGAGAATTGCAAAGGTATTTGATTGTTTCGAGGTATATTGTCACAAATATTTGTAAAATACAAGCACTCACTTTCCTGTGTTATGGATAGCGGAACAGAGCCTAGTGAATCTGGGGACCCTGAACTTCTTGATCTCACAGGACCCCAGGATCCCCCTTCAAACACAGGTTCTCAGGATTTGGGGCTGCAGATGTTCACACTGGGTCTGAGATGCCCTCGGGAGCTTCAACCAAATTCCTATTGATGGCCTATGCATTATAGGATGTTTAGCAGCATCCCTGGCCTCTACCCTCTAGATGCCAGTAGCAAGCCCCACCAAGACACGACAATCAGACATTGCCAACCATTCCCTGGGGCACAAAATTGCCCCTAGTTGAGAACCACTGCTTGAGAGGGACCTAAGTTCCTGGTAGCCTTTCAGAGCCGGGGGAATTCCAGTGGAGGGCTCCAGGCGGTGGGTCTGAGCCCTTTGTGTCTGATCCAGGCGCGCATCGAGGAGCTGGAGGAGGAGCTGGAGGCCGAGCGCACCGCCAGGGCTAAGGTGGAGAAGCTGCGCTCCGACCTGTCCCGGGAGCTGGAGGAGATCAGCGAGCGGCTGGAAGAGGCGGGCGGGGCCACGTCCGTGCAGATCGAGATGAACAAGAAGCGCGAGGCCGAGTTCCAGAAGATGCGGCGGGACCTGGAGGAGGCCACGCTGCAGCACGAGGCCACTGCCGCGGCCCTGCGCAAGAAGCACGCCGACAGCGTGGCCGAGCTGGGCGAGCAGATCGACAACCTGCAGCGGGTGAAGCAGAAGCTGGAGAAGGAGAAGAGCGAGTTCAAGCTGGAGC